>NC_031778.1:11257133-11270076 GCF_001522545.3 Parus major | reverse complement strand
ACCTCCAGGGGCTGCAGAGGGATCTCTGCTCCAGTGCCTGGAGCAGCTCTGGCCCCTCCTTCTCCACTGACCTGGGGGTCTGCAGGGAATTGTTGCTCTCACATGTTCTCACTCCTCTTTCCTCTGGCTGCCTTCTTTACCATGTTGTCACCGAGCTGCTGCTCCCACACTGTTGGGCTCTGCCTTGGCCCCAGGAGTTGTGTCTTGGAGCTGGCACACGTTGGCTCTGCCAGAGGCAGGTGAAGCCTCGAGCAGCTGCTCACACACAGCCTCTGTAGCCACTCCTGCTGTCAGAACCCAGCCACGCAAAGGCAATACACTTCTAAATTCTAATGTTCCTAGAGCTAGGAAACAGTGACTTTGTGAGACCTCAGTTAATTAGGTTACAGAATAAGCTATCCTGCTCCAGGGTGCTTCTCAGAATTCTGTCAGAAGGTGCAGAACATGATGAAAAAGAAAACATTTAACATTTAATTAACATTTTATGCTTCGATTACAGTCATTATTTTACTAGGAGAAATATTATGAATATGCACAGTGGTCTAAAAGTATTCTTGGTTTGTAAGTAAAGTTATTTTCAGGATTTATAACAAACCAATGAAATACAGACAGTTTTTATTTGGCATCTCTCATTTAGGCATTTTTAACTTGAAAATATTTAAGATATTTAAACATCATAATCCTGCAAAACTCAAGGTCAAATATGGCACATTTCAGTATTTTCCATGTCTCTGAAAGGTGGAAAGAGCATATTTATCTCCAACAGAAGTACCAGGCTTTTGCTTTCAATAAAAGACAGCAAGAGAAACTCATAGCTTAGCCAGAATAATTCACATCACTTGTACTTGAAGCCTAAAGCAGCAGCATCTGACCCCTTTCTCCTAGGAGGATCTAATTTTTGCTGTTATGAGGGCTGAATTTTTGTAACATTAACTGTGTCATTTCGCTACTTCTTTGTAAGCTTATCACTGTATACTGACCATTCAAAGGTCTACAAATATAAATTGATATACTTAAGTCAGGGAAAACAGAGTGAATCAACTCATAAGCAAATCATTTTTTGAGCAGTTTAGAAGTTATGTGCTTGCTGAGGCAAGGTTACGTGTCTAGAATATAGGTTTTATAATACCAGAACTCAGTGACTCAATCCACCTACCTGAAAATAAATATCTCAGCTACTAATAACTTCTGAAATAAACAAATGTATAGGATAATAACATTAATTAGCCCTGCTAGAAATCATAACTCTGCTTCATATAAGGTGAACCACAGCCAAATACTAAAAGACAATGTAAGAGGTATAGGAAGAACTGATTTTGAAAGTCAGAAGGTCAGAAGGGAATAATAATTAAAAAAAAACCAACCAAACATGCAGTCACCATTTTTTCTTATATTCTATTTTTTTAATAACCTGTTATAAGAGTCTTAGACTGAAGTCAACCTTTCAGTATCTTGAAATATGCACTTACACTTTCCTGCGGATTTAATTTTTCTTCAGTAATCTTCTGCTTTCAAAGTCTGGCTGCTCTCAGAAGACCTGTACAGTCCTCTGTGCAAGTGAAGCAGAGAGAAGCCTGTAAAAGCAGTTTACTAGGTGCTGGGGCCTCAATCCATGAACCAGAAAATGCAGACATGAAAGGTGTCTGTATACATTTTAATCTAAAGTTATAGACAGGCGTTCCACTAAGTAAGGGGAAACCAAGTGGCTAACATGCTTCACATCTATTCCCAGAGGCTCTCTTTTGCCAGTGACAGCACCACAGAGTTAACTACAAGCTCAGTAAATTATTCCAGTGGCAGCTACACCCTCAACATTTATTTTCCTCTGCAGCTTTTCCACCCGTATAGTCACACAACAGAAATGGAGCCCTTACATTTGAGGAGGTCTGTGAAACAGCAAAAACCATCAGTTCTGTTGACAACCATCAGCTCCAACCTGCTTCCTTGTGTGGGATGGGGCAGGATATCAAACCCACATCTCAGCTCCATGAGCTGTCGTGCCGAGGTGAAGCCAGACCTCCAGCACAGCTCAGAGCTGTGTGCTCAGGTCTTTCCGAAGGAATCGAGTACCCCAAACATGTGGAGCTCTCCTGGATCCAGAAATTGCTTGTCCAGGTCATTTAGCAAGTCAGGCATTACCCACACGACATGAGCATTGTCACAGCACCTCCTTTCCCCACTGGTTTCTCTGCACAGGCAGTCTGGCAGGACATTCTCCAATGATTTCCCCTTGTCACTTGCAGTATTCTATTGAAAACACTGTGCACCAAGCCACATTACCCCTGGGGACACTCATCTCTTTTATGGATATGGAAAAGAAAGGAAGATGACAAGAAATAACAACTGCCCATCATGACAGCCTTCCAAGGGTCTAAAGTTTTCTGACAACGTGATTGTCATTAATGCACTACAAATCCTAATTAATGTGGAAATGCATGCCTTGTTTCTTCTTCCTTTCTCTAAAAGCAGTCACCATTTTCAAGTGCTGTCAAAAGTGGCACCATTAAAGGTCAAAAAGTTGACAAAAATGTGAGCAATTAGCTGCTGTCAAGTAAAAATGACATTCTAAGGGATTACACTGCTAGAAGATTGCTTCATTCACAGAAAAAATGGAACTGGATCAAAGTAAGCCTTGATCTATCCATATCTTTGTGGACAAAGTGATGGTTCACAAGAGACCAGGTCCTCTGCTGCTGTATATCTCTGGAATCAAACTGCCCTTTTTCTAAATTACTATTAATGGTCTCATTAACTGAAAAGGAGAAACAGAGGCAGACTGAATTTGTATAGGTCCATTTGCATACCGGGCAAACTGAGGACCACACAGGTAAACTGGATTGATGCAAGTGGCTTGGCTCTGCCTTTCACTGCTGAACATGGCCCAAATTCAGCATTCACTCAGCTCCTGCCCAGAGGGAGCTTCACCCCCATAAATGAGGTCCAGAAGGGACAGGCTCTCCTTTTCACCACTCTTCCATGTGCAGGCTGGCCTGTAAATGTGACGGTTCAGACCATGACTTTAACAAATCTCCCTCAAGATTCTACAGATACATAATAAATAACACATTTCCAAAGTACTTTGAGTTCTTCAGCTGAAAAACAGTACAACCCCAAGGTATTATTTCTGTAATATATTAGAAAATTCTACCTGGGCTTTCATTTTCAGAAACAGTTTAGAACCAAAGCATTAACCAATATCTAAGACACTCAAAAATCTGAGAGACAGATAACCATCTATATATGGAATTCAAAAAGAGAAGGAGATTAACTATTGTATTCTTTATAGTTTTACTGCAGCAGTCTAAAAATATCATAAAGTATACCACTATTTAAATAATAACTTCTATAATAATTCAAGAGAACATAAAAGAAAGGATCTGATCCATTAGAGTTTGAATAGAGCTGGCAGGTGATAAAGGTTACAGTTGCATTCAATTTCATTTACTTTCAAACATATTAGTTGTTTTTTCAAAAAGAAGGTTTTTTATAAAGAAATATATATATTACAGCATCTTTGATTGGCAGGATTGTCACACTGAGAACAGGCTCTAGCAAAGGACACAGAGAAAAATCACCCAAACAGATGGAATTACAGGTTTTCAGTTCTTCAGAACAAATAAAAGATTCTGCACTGTTTTTTCACTAGATAGCATGGCAAATAGGTTTTATTTGCTGTATTACAATTATTTTTATTTACCAAAATCAATCTCCAGATAGCTGCATTGATCCTGCTACACTCGAGGCTGTTTAATCTAAGGAAAACTGTTGTTAAGAAAAATGTTTTTAGAAAAGCCAACAATAGCCACAAAGGGCATCTTGGGGAGTTTTAATGAGATTTTTCTGTTCAGTGCAAGTTTAACATTCCCACAGAATAGATCAATACCACTTTTTTCTCCCAGCTACGCTGGGGAGCATCCTGCACTTGAAACCATCCAGGAAGATCAATCCCCCCAGTCACTTCTGACACTCTTCTCATTGCTCTGCAGCAGAGTATTGGCCACGCAGCTGGCTGGGGTGCCAGAGACAAGAGAGGTATCTGCAGCATCCCACTCATTCCCAGTCCTGGTCAAAAAGGGATTTTTTTCCTGGAGAAGGGAATATTATGTAGTCCAGCCTGGAAAGTGTGTGTTCTGTACTTTATTCCAGCACACACAAATATCTGTGGATAGATGAAAATCTTCCATAGTAGTGTTGGCAGCTGTTCTCCAATCACAAGTAGAGCACAGCTTTGAGAAGGCTTCTAACTCTTTGCAATGTTAAAAAACTAATTTAGTTAGGGCAGCAAAATCCAGCAGTATTCAAGGATGAAATTGTGCTGTTCTCCATCCAGTCACTTAGTGTCTCCTGGCTACTTTTAAATTTCCTTTGAAGTTTTTCATTCTCACTTTCCCATTTCACTTTACCCTTTCAACCACTCATACTTTTTCAGAAAACAGTGTGGGAATTAATTTCTTTTTCCATTTCTTGCAAACATAGCCTTCCTGAGTTTATAAACAAAGTTAGCTGAAATCATAGGAGACTTCAACTATTTGGTGTCTCCTCTTGTTTCTTAAAGTAGACCCTCTCACAATTCTGTATTTCATAATAAAAAATGTCCATGAGAAAAGCAGGTTAAAAGGACTAGGGTTAAAGCCACCCACAAACATAGCTTCTCCCTTGAATGCAGCACTTGGGATTTGGTACACAGTGGAAAAGCCTTTTATTTTATTTTTTGAAAAGAGATAAAGTACTCTGAAGTGAATTGATTGTCCTTGATCTTTTCCACCCACGCAGCCCTTTTTCTCTTTTCTCTTCTTTTTGGTTCTCATTTCCATGCTGTATCGATACAAAGTGTGTGAAACTGATCCTTTCCCTGCCACTCATATACTGCTGTCTTGAATTCCTGAAAAAAAACCCCAAAAACAAAACAAAAAAAAAAACACTGAAAGAATAGCACAGGCATGACCCTGCCATGGCCACAGACAGTACTATGCTGCTAACCCTGTCTGCCCACTACTTGTGAGATCTCCTTGAGAGAAATATCATTTCTTCATCCAAAACTCACAGCAAGTGCAGTGATAGAAATGAGTATCCATGCCAGCTGAATTCATAGCTGGATTTAATGAAGATGCTTAAACTCAGTCCTAAGAGGTTTTGCATTCTTAAGGATAAAAGCTAAGAATGAAACAAACCACACAAACAGAACCGATTTAAAAGTATCCACATACACAAGCCATTCTCCATACATCTTTATTCTCAATTTGTGACATTTCAGAGACAACAAAAATGGCATAAAATAGTCTTATATTAAAATATTTCCCTGCAAACCCTCTCCCCCATCTCCATTTGTGCCGAAACTGCTACTCCTATTACAGTTCATACTCAGTGTTAATTGCAGTTGTAATGGCAAAGGTCATTATTGATCCATCAACCCATCTACCCAGCAAGACTTCACAAGCTTATTCTCATTCATACAGAATATTGAACAGTATTAAGAGTTATTGACAAGTGAAAGCGGGGTCAAGGACTATGTCTCAGCTACTCCCTGCAGTATTATCCCACCACAGGCATTCCAATAAGCTTTTGGGCTAGGCAGCAGAATGAGTCTAAAAGAGATCCAAAACTGCAGATCTTCTTGGATTTTACTGATTAGACATTAATTGTCAAACATTAGCAGTGTTTGGAAATGCAACTCTTCCCAACAGAAAAAACCAAACCAACAAATCCATCCTTCCACAGGATTCTCCTCACCAAAGGGTGCAAAAGCAGCAGCTCCATCCTTGGGTGTCCCATCACATCCTTTAGCAGCATATTGCAAATTATTACTGGTTCATGATTCAGTACAACCCCAAGGGTATGTGCATCAATGACTCCCCTTGCCTATGGCAGAATGCCTGTCAGGAGCCAAAGCCTGAAGACTTTTGGAGAGGTGAAAAGTAAATCACTTCCTGGAAGGCGTGGGCAGTCTTTACCCTGGAACCTGAACCAGATCAAAGCCTATATGCTCTATATTCATAAAACATTTACTCCTATGATTAGAAAAAACCTCAGAGGAACTTGCTTGCTGGAAAGTAAGGTGCTCCTTACATCAGACTGTGTCAGAAGTAGGTCACTCTAGAATTTATTTTAGAAGTACATAATTCAAACAATTCAACAGCACCTAATAGAGATTAGTGATTTGGCATATATTTCGTACATAGTTGCTAATATTCGAGCTGGTGACTCCCACAGGCTTTTAAAAGATTAAACACTAAGCCCAAAACTAACCAGTATCAGGCCCAGGAAGTCTCAGAAACTAAGAGCTTTCACAAGCCTTGGAAAGCTTTTCCTACCACTCTCTCTCTCTTATCCTGCAGGATTTAAAACCTGTAAAGAAAAAAGGTAATGAAATCCAAAGGATGAAATCCACAGTACCTGGTTGGTGGTGACATCTATATATAACTAAAAGTTTAAAACTTTAGGATTAAAATGACTCTGTATGAAAAAGAGTAATTTAGCACTATTGGTCAGGATACAAAAAACGGATCATCCTTGCTGCCATACAGAGTGTTATTTCATTTTTCCACAATATTTTGAGATAAATACTACTCTCCCTCATGTTACAACCATTTACTACCATGCAGGGCTGAGGCATTCCCACCAAAAGGCAGAAAATTTACTTTACCTGTAGATTTCCCATCTCCTTTCAATTCCTTTTTCTGCTAGCAATGGTTTGCCCCTGCTTCTCCCAAGCCCTGACCCCCATGCAGCACCTCCTGTTCTGAGAGCCACATCCCACCATGCCCACCCCACTGTTGAGCTGTGGGGCTTTCAGAGCAGTGAGACACCAACAGCAACATGGAAGGAGCTACTGCTGGGACAGCGCTGATGTTCGAGTGTAGGACAGCACAGTGAGCACCAGGGTGGGCCTGCCCAGCTATGGGGGCTGGAGAGGGACACTGAAATCAGCTGGAAAATAAACTTTCTAATACATTTGAATTTGAAGCATTAGAAAGCAGACATGTTTATCAACACTGCATGCACCAAAGGATCAGATGTGTGTGGTGAAACTTTACAACAGGGTATTTACTCCATCAGGATCATGCATATTCATTACAAAGCATTTCCTAGCTCATACTGAAACAAAGCTGTTGCTGGAAACCACATCCAGAGTGGTGAAACACCAGGGGCACTGAGGGGAGAAGGTGTGAGGAACAGCTGGCCACACTGACCCCAAGAAAACAACAACACTGGATGTGGCGATTCAAAAAACCCACCTGTCTCCCAAGGAGAGCTGGAGAATACAAGCCCAACCAAATTCTACAGCAAAGAGCAGGTCACAGAGCAGAGACCTTTTCTGCTGAGGCCATACAGTTCAGGGTGCTTGAATGGAGATGTAAGATAGAGAAGAAACCACAAAAGCCTGGAATGCTCTGACACAACCTGACTCTGACAGGTAGCAAAGGAAGCAGTTTTTGGGTTCAGCACTGGTTAAGCAACAGGGGAATAAAAATTATTGAAAGATAAAGTTAGGAGTACCAGCTCAAAAAAAATTACATTTGGACCTGCTTACACCTAGGGGTTTGTGAAAATTACTTTCAAATAAACAAAGCTGTGTTAGTGGAAGGAACCTCATCTCCAATTTTTAATTGCCCTCTTTAAGATGAATGATATGCAAGGTGTTTTATGTTGAATAACCAGTTAGATTAAAATCAGCTTGGTTTTGGTTTATTTCATTTATTTTCCTGGTTTAAAAAAAAAAGTGAAAAAACTATCAAAACCAGAAAACAGACACATTAAAAAAAAAACACACACACAAAAAAAACAAAAACAATCCAAACAAACAAAACACACACCAGAGTTAAGAACATAGGAATAATTCAGGCACAGATAAAATAAGATGTAGAAAAAAAAAGAAAGGAAAAAAAGAAGTATTTTTATTACAACCTTCCACAGCAGTAGCAGTAGTGAAAGAAAATGCAACTGATTTTTAGACTCCTACTTAAGCCAGGACACTAATGAGGTGTGGCTAGAACATAAAAAAAGAGTGGGAAGTGGCTTATATCTACACAAACCCCTTGTAGCTTTCAGTTAAGCCTCTCCTGCTCTTACTAACAGCCCAAACATATGTAGAGTGGTCATAGAAGAAAAATAAGATGCTGGAGTAGATTCAACATATTGAACAAATCCCCCGAGTTGGTAATTCCCCAGCATTCTCTTCCCTCCAGATGCTACCCAGGATTTTACAAAATTAAGTTACATAAAAATGCTTTCATTCCTAGGAAATGGAATTTCATTTCATCCTATTCAGACAACTTAATAACTGTACAGATTACTGTACCTCATGCTGCACAGGAAACCACTTTAGAAAAAAAATGAAGTCTTTTCACTAAAAGAAGGAAGAAAATGCATTCCAGTAGATTTACATTTGCAGTAAATTTGCATCTGCTGCTGTAGCAAAGTGTCACTGGTAGACACAGAATTTAAATAAAATACCTCCTTATAAAATGAGTATCATACCCATTTACAACAGGAAAAACTAAATAAATCAAGACCGAAAAAATTATTATTCATTGAAAAGAAGCCACATGGTAGGATGTGTAAAGATAATCTTGACATGAATGCAGTTATCTTCTATGGGATAATTTATATGAACTCCTTTCATGGAAGGCCCATTAACAATGTATAACAAAACCTATAATTAATCTGAAAACAAGAATGCAACATTAAGTTTCCCAGCACCTCAAGTTTTCTAATGAATGAAATATTTCCTGCTGTCTTTCATCAGAAGAGTAATCTAATAAAGTTTTATTAAAATGTACAGAAACAGAACAGATAGGTTTCAAGTACAGCCTCTGTACAGTGTAATGAGGTTTTGGCTCATAAAAATGCTTAGACTTTCATTAAAGAGATGAATGAATGAATCCAAAAGGAAATTAGTTTAGCAGAAGTACACACACAGGTTCTGCAGAATACCATTGTGTGTGAGCGACAGGATGAACCAGGGCACCCTTAACAAAAGAATATAAATGAGGGCAAAGCCACAGTAACAGGATAACAAGACAAAGTCTTGACAAAGCACTAAGGGACAGCTCCAAACTTAGCAATAACCTCTGAGTGCAACACTTTGAGCAAGTTCAAAGAGAGAAACGTGGAGACTGAGAAAAAGCAGAGCATTGCACAGCCCTGGCATCACCAGAAGGTGCAGTGGAGGATTAAAGAAGGGAGGGTTTGTTTCCACATAGGGATGTCCTGCACAGAGCCAAGGACTATATTTAAATTCTTATTTAACTACATATCCAGTTCTGAGATGGATTTATGTGTTTTAAACTGGACAGACACCACTGAATTGCTCCACAACAACATATATAGCTCATATGACAAGGAGGCATACTACAAACCAAACCAAGTCTAGGACTTGGAAATGTTTGTATTTTCATTCCAGTTGCAATGATATATAAAAATTGCCTTTAAAGTTTCTTAGGCATAAGACATAAATTTTTAGTAGTAAATATTACTAAAGAAGTAATAACAGTCATGTTGTAACAACCAGAAGTCCCTCGTAGATCCAGAATATGCTTTCATCTTGTGACCACTGCAAATTTCAGAGGTCACTGAGTACCTCTCTTACACTTCCCATTAAAGCAACCCCAGCTATCCTCAGACTGTTTTCTTCAAAAGTGTCTGGCAATAACACTGACAGTTATTGTTTAGCTTTTATTGCAGTCTTTGGAACTAAGGAGCACAATATGTATTTATACACAGAGAGAGAGAAAAATATAGTTATCTGATTCCTTTGGGCTTTCATTGTTCATTGTTTCATTGTTTCATTGGTTTTACCTGTTCACCTGGTTTTTATTTGTGGTCCAACAGATATAAATACACTTTTCTAAATACCTTACTGGGATGCTCCCTACTACCCAAAGTAAAATAAATATTATTAGTTAAAATTTAGATCTGATTTATATGCAGTGCTTGCAAAAACATTGAGAATAGCCACTCTTAAATAATCAAACATGATTAATAATCTCCAAAAGGAATAACACTGCACAAAGTCCACTTTGGAATAGTCACCGAGAAAAAAAAAATCCAATAAGCAAATATAACTTCTGAAATCCAAACATTGCTGAGGAAACTAGCTAAACATAAATCTAATCTAATCTGAGACAAACAAGTTTAGGGGATTACCAAGCAGCAGCAGGAAAACATTGACCTTTCAGGTGTAACCCTTTTCCAATCCATCCACTGAAACACATTTTTCAAAACTACAGACCAGAGTTTTCAAAGTTGCAACACCAAAACAAAAGTTTTATGAGGGTGATATGCTGTAATGTAATCAAATATTTATTGATACTCCCAGTCTTGGTATATGTTATCTAGAGTAAGAGTGGGACAAATAGCTTCATGTGCTCTTACAGCTAGCAGTAAGATTTCTGAATACAATTAGTTTCCTTCTGATCATAGAAAGATTTTAAAAGACATTTACCTATAGTCACAATAGGAGGAGAGATGACATCCATGACAAATAACAGCACTTTGAGAAGATTACTCCTATTCAAACTGTTCACACAATGTTTATGTTGATAGCTTATGGGATAACAGCTCTACTGAGCAAAAAGGTTTCCAACTAAAAGTGTGTGAACACCAGGTTTTGAAATAGGTGTGCTTGGGGTTCCAGCCCCCAGTGGTGCACAGCAAACTCCTGGCTGCCATTACAGGCAATTCCCAGCAGAGAGAAATTTGCAATCTGAGAATGAACTACATTCAGAGGATTGTGTGAAGTCCATGAGTAGTACCAGGCCTGCATGACACAACTCTTCAGCTGGATGTGTTCCACCAAGCCACTTCGTCAGCCTGCTGCACTCTCTGGAGAGTGTTTGGCTGGCCCTGTTCCCTGAGCCATAAACAGAGACAGAAAGTCACCTGCTCCTGCCTCCCTGCAAACCAGGCAGCCACTGGGACACTCCACTGGCACCATCCACAGCCAAGTGGGGCCAGAGGCACAGGGGAAAGGCCAGGGCCCTGGGGCACAGCCGTGGGGCCACAGCAGGAAAGGCAGGTGACTGTAAGAGAGCCAAAATAGCCATAGGTGCTACAACTGTGGAGAGACTTAAAAACCACAGAAAAGTGAAGGTAAAAAATGAAATCTCAGCCTGCTTCTACATAAATCTTAGCTGCTAATATAGCCAGCTTCATTCTCTGCCCATGCATCCCCAAGTCACTTCCAGACAAGTTTCTGGTCAGTCATCCATTGCCTGGGAAAGGTAGTTTGTAGCAGCTGATTAAGAGTGACTGCTCATCAGTATTAACTGCCTGCTCCTAAATGGTTTCATCCAGTAAGACAGAACCAAGATGATCACTGTTGTCCATAAGGGTCTATTGAAAAGGGAAAACAACCAGGGAGGAGAGCCAAAAACAGATGCAAGACTGGCAGGTTTAATCTGGAAGTGAAGACCAATAACCAAGGAAGCAGAGGAGAGTTTCAAGAGGAGCCATGGGAAGATGTGCAGTGACAGGAATTTCTCATCAGCTCCAGATGTAACAGCTGCTTACAGTGGCAGGGCATCGTGCCTCAGGATCTGGAGGATCCCTTCAGCTGAGACAGAAAGTAAGGTTAAAGCCTGTCCTCCCCCAAACCAAAAGCACCCTCACAGTCTGCAAAGCAGTTAGATTTATCCAGGGATTTGCAAACTGGGGACTAAAAGTACCAACTTCAAGAATATTTTTACTCACCAAAATCCTGTTTTGAGAAAAACAGGTTGGTTTAAATGAGACAATCACACGCTTGGAAAAACAGCTTGTTGTACAACCAGTATTTGATGTAAGTGTTGTACTTGTCTTAGTTTTGCCATGTTAAAGACTAAGCTGGCTGCCAAAATATTAGCTTTGGGCTTCCTCACAAACCATAATACTTCCATGTTAAAGGTTGTATTGTATTTTAAATTGTCAATTAACTAGTTTTCTATAGACTGTATTTTTCCTAGAGTTTAAAATGGCTAAAATTATCCTTAATTTATAGAAATAGTGTAAATCTTTCTCAGCTTTGTGAGCACAAGTGAAATTACTTCAATTTAGATTTTCTTACAATGTGTATCTGTGCAGCAATATATGCTTAGTACAATGAAATTAAGAACATTTCCATAATTACAGTGATTTTACTACAGATTAGTATCCCAAATATGACACAGAGATGTTCAATTGGGCGTACAATGGAAAAAAATTAAAAGGCTTACGTTTCAGATGAACACATTTAGTAATCTAGAACAGTATGCTAAATGATCAATAAAATAAGAAGTATTCTGCTTATTCTATTGATTAAGAATACAGGCAGTTATTACTCTAACAAAATTCTAGAAAGTACATGAGAAAAATTAAAGAGAGGCACAGAGTTTTATACTACCTGTATATATATACATACAATGTTTCAAGAAAAATTGTGTTTAGGGAGCAGAGTTATATAAATTTTCTACAATGCTGTAAGATGCATTACTCCACTCTTTGGTACAGAGAAGAATGGAATAAAGCAATGTTATGAGAATGTTATGGTTTGGATTATGGTTTGAGATATACCCCAAGTAAAAAAATATGTACTCTGAAAAAAAAAAGAATTAAAATAACAAACCACAACCCTGAAAAAAAATGCTTGGAGGTTCACAGCTCACTATGACCCAGAAATTTAGCATCTTCAAGTCTGTGTTATAGTGCTGTTAGCTAAAATATGGAATAATGCTAAATAAAACAGAGAGGCAGTAGTAGTTCCCCCCTCCAGTAACCCTTCTTTCACAATAAATGCTTTCCTTTCACAAAACACAGAACTCCACCACCAAGGCCCATCTAGGAATGCACACTGCAAACCTGGACTTTTCAAGACCAGAACATGTCATGTTATAAGAGCTCACATCTTCCCTGCACCACATCCCTTAAAAGCCAAGGGAATGAACTGAGATCCATCTGACTTGAGCAGCCTGGAACTCACAGGGCTGCC
>NC_031778.1:11089301-11256846 GCF_001522545.3 Parus major | reverse complement strand
CGGAGCACCCCGGGCCGGCTCCAGCAGGGCTCGGACAGCTCCCGTGGGTCGCTGCCGGCCCGGCCCAGCCCGAGGAGCGGCCCTGCCCACGGGCACCCAGCCGCTCACCTCCCACAGCGCTGCTCCCTGCCAGCCCCGCACTGCTGCCCTGCCAAAGCTCCTTCACACGGCCCGGCTGGGCCCACCGGGGTCCATTGCCTCCTGCCCACCCCGGTGAGGCACGGCAGCCCTTCCACCGGGGCCGCCTCCCCCGGGGGCAGCTCGGCCTGCGCCGAGCCCTGAGGGCAGCTCGGCCGGGCTGGGCTGGGCCGGGCTGGGCCGGGCTGGGCAGGACAGGACAGGACAGGACAGAACAGGACAGGACAGGGCAGGACAGGACAGGGCAGGACAGGACAGGACAGGACAGGACAGGACAGGACAGGACAGGGCAGGGAGCAGCAGCTCCCTCAGCTGTGCTCAGCACGGAGCAGCAGCCAGCCGCAGCCCCGGGGGTGCTCCCAGCCCGGCTCTGCCCCCTCAGGGCGCTCCGCCAGCCCTCAGGAAGCAGCTCAGCTTCCCCCGGGCCGCCCAACTCCGCTACAGCGTCCAAATGACTGCAGGGCTCGGGGGGAGACACTGTTTGAACCTCAGCAAATTGATGAATTAATATTTTATATTGCGTCTGCATCTTCTGTAAATGGATGCACCGAGGTGATAAAGCAGGCAGGCAGGCAGAAAGAAAAATCTTTCACGAAATCTGGACAGCAAAATAACTTCTTCAAGGCAAATTTAATTAATATTCATTAAAACGAATGCCAAAGAATGTTGGGGGCAGGGAGATTGGCATGATGGATTGTCACCTCTAAAGAGAACAGAAAACTGTTGCTTGGTTCAACACACATGGCAGAAGATTTTTATTCAAATTGATTAACCAGTATCTTCTAAGTATCTTAAGGTTTGTGTCTCCAACCACTTAAGCAAATAGGATTTTTGACATTGATTGCAGTAACCACAGGAATCTGCTTTACAGACTTGCTCACTGCACAACTATAAAACACTGTAGTTCTCAACATTCTTTTATTTGACCAGACATTCCCCATGTGACATTTTCCACTTACTCTTGGAGAAAAAATATCTAAAAATTCTCAACAAAAACAATACAAGACCCTGTGGGCCAAAAATCTCCCTGTAAAATCTTAATACAATCAATGAAAAATTAGTACTGAAGGGGATTTTAAGGGATAGGCCAAAACATTTCCCTGCCCCGAGGAAAGATTAGCTGCTTCTTGATATTGCAGACAGATACTTATTTCACTAGTTCTTTAGAAGTACCCATGGCAGAAACGCCATATTTCCATATTCAATATGTTCTGTTTCCCCAACTCTTTTTTTTTCCTCCTGCCTAACAGAAATCTGATTCGTCACCTTAGTATTGTCCTATTTGTTGAACTATTCAGGTCATTCCCTTCCTTTCCAGAATGGCCTGTTTCTTGTCCTGTGTGAAGGAGCTGTGGCTGGCTGTTTCTAGAATACACTCACACTCTCATATCTCCTGTTTTCTACACCCCTGTGCTTTCTCTTTACTTTCCATCTGAACTTCTCCAAATGGTCCAGCTGCACTTTGCTACACAGTGAACCTTCTCCCAGCCTAAATCTGTACAATTAGAGCATGGCCTGCTCTCCCTGACACCCTTCTAACACAAGCCAACGATATCTGTTTTGCAGAGCATCCTCTGCACAGGGCACTGAAGCCCAAAGAAGTAGTGGGCATCAAGATGGAGATAACTTTTTAGATTTTTGTTACAAGAAAAAACTACTAAAAACAAATTTCTGAATACCTCTGAGTAACAACATTACATTTCATATACCCTAGTGAGCACTCCTGTGCTGAGATGCTAAATGCAGCAACCTTGGATTCCAAGCACTCGGGCCTTATGCACAGGGAGCACCTTTGCCTTTGCCTGTCATTATTCTTCCAGCCTGATTTGTATGGTGCACCTGAGCAGCAAAGCATGGTCAAGAATTGGTTTGGCTTCAGACTGAGAAGTTAGAGAATAAATACATGGAGAATGAAATCTAAAAATAGAAAGCGTCTTCTAGAATAAGAAGATAAGAAGAGGTTATGCATGGCCCATGCCACAAGACAAAGAGATGCAAAAAGAGATGGATGAGGTAGCATAATATATATGATAGTAAGCAAAGCAATTTTTGGTTTTTGGGTTTTTTTTCAAAAAATGCAAGAAAAATGCAGGTATAATCCTCTCTCCTTTCATATCCTGCAGCTAAGAAGTTCTATTATGATATTGCATTACAGCTTACCCCACCACCTCTGAATAAAGACATGTATATATTACTGTCAGCTACCAATTTCAAGGCTTCCAATTCCAGAAAAGTTAACCCATTTGGACAAAAAAAAAAAAAAAAAAAGTGGTCCTGCAGAGTAATAAGTATTAAAATTCTTTTTTCCCTCTGTGCTTACATTGATCTCCTCTAGTTTCCCTCCAGAAGTTTTGAGAAATGGTATTTCACCATGAACACTTCCAAGTTCAGGCTGCACGCTGGTAGGAATCCATGCCTACCCTTAGGACTTCCTAGAGAGTGATTCCCAAGATTGATACATACAGCTACCAAAGTAGAAACATAACGGTATAAATGATAAATGGGGACTATTATATAACTATATCAACCCTTGGAATATAAATTGTGGATTTGGCTGTGGATCCGATACATTTTCCTCTCAAATGCAATCCTGGTTTGCAATCATTTTTTGCAGGCTCTACCTTGTAATTCAGGTGTAGTTCACGCTGAAGGAGGGGTTCACAGGGAAACCGTGTCATCACTGCAGTCAGCCATCCTGCAATGAACCATTCCCCTTCCACACCAGCCATCCCTATGCTCTTTAATTCAGCATAAACTATGAAACCTCAGAATAAAGCAGTATCACTGGGATATTCCTTCTGTAGGTTTTGTAACATATGATCAGTTGTGTGCATGATGCAAGAAGCAGGACCAAGCAGGAGCCTTCACATCCACAGGTGAAGGTCACTCATGAGGTCATTTTCTTGCATTCTCAGCATGGCAACTGCATGTTCATTTATGAAAACTGCATCTCCAGTGATGATGCAGCATGAATTAAAGTACATTTCCATTCAAGGCTCAGTGAACAATTAACAACCCTGCAATGATACTATAGTTCAGAAATTCATGCATTTTCAAACACCTCGAACCATCTATGTTCAGAAACATTAGAGCTTTGTAGTACTTTATCAGTAGTTAGTTAATCCCATGATAAATCTGAACAGTGAACTTAACAGCTTAGAAACAGAGTCAAAAGAAGCAATGTATAATTTTTATTTCAACACATTTCTCTAATTGCTAATTGGAACCTTGAAGATAATTTGGTTATTTTTTCTTCTCATTTTGTGATATCTCAACTTTTGCATAGGCTGGGCCTGGGAGAACACGATGTTCCAGCTGAGAGAAAAAAAACACTGAAGGATGGTAATTAGAGAAAATAGCAATGCAGAGTTGTGACCCGTATCATGAACATTAACAAGTACTCAGGAAAGAGATCCCACTAGGAACAGCCAGTTAATGATTATACAGAAGTGCCTTAAGTTATTCTGCTTGAAAAGGTGCAAGCTACTGAGCAGGGTAAAGTGCTTGCTGGCAAACTGAAAAGAGGATTTGCAGACAGGCCCCCACCCAAACCTCACATCAGGTTTGACATTTACAATTTAATATGTTTGTACATTGAGTGCATACAGAGGAAAAAACTGTTTCAGATACAGACAGCATGTCTGGTGTAGGAAGTGAAAAACTCTGATTTCTTGTTTTCATAGGGTGAAGAAAATGTGCTTCATTGTATTAGTATTAATTATAATATTATTTTAAATTATAATTGTATTATATATTATCTATTCATTATAATATTCATTATATTATAGAACATTATATTTTTAAGATGTCTGTATATGTTTTAGGATATGCATATATATTTTTCTAGAGACATAAACATGTTCCTTGGCAATTTGAATATTTGAACTCTCATTTAGTCTATCAGTTCATTTACCATCCTTCATATATTTCTGTAAGTTTATTCCACAAAACTGAAATGAGGAGGATGATATAGTTTTGTCTGCTTAGTAGTGACCATCAACTCCAGAATATTCAGCTTAGCTATCATGCACCTACACACATTAATCTCAAAGCTCTGTCTCCAGATATTTTGTCCATATAAAAGTAAGGCAGCAATTAATTAACTCTTTTTTTTTTCCCTTTTCTCAGCATCAGCCAGCTGAAATGCTTACAGACAACACCCAAGGCTGCTTGAGGCAGTGGAAAGAGGTGCACTCACATAATTTCACATCAGAAGACCCTGCCTTCAGCAGAAGGATTGGCTTTGGAAGATTTCAGGAAAAATTTCTACAAGTATTTTATTCACACGTTAGGATAGAATAGGCTGGACTTTTAACTACTAAGGGAGAAAGTGGACTGTAAAATGAATATAGTTTTAAAAGTTATTTTAAAAGCAAAAAATAGATTTCATAGTTTTAATAAAGGAAATGCATTGTTGGAGCAACACTTTATAGGCTAAAAATGAATTAACATGTAGTATGATAGTTATCTGAGTCACACATTTATGATCTTACGTGATACTAAAACACTAATTAGGAGGGAAGTGGCAACTTAATACAACTTAGAAGAAATGCCTTAATAATTAAGAAATTACATTATTTTATTTGCAGTCTATCACAAATAGTGTCATCAAATCTATCTCACATTTTTCCTAAGTAATTTACCATAACATTTATAATCCCTTTAACCTGAATCAGTCCGTATCCATAGAGATAAAAGGGAAAAAAAAAAGAACAATATGGAAACATATTAAAGATTCCATTCAGCTTTCCCTAAAGGCTTCCAAGCAGTTTCAATTATAGCTGTGTCAAACTTAGCACTCTAATGGTCCCTATACACGTTGTTTCATATATTTATACTCTGTGAAATTACTGCTAGAAAATAAGGACCAAAGTAAAAAGTTCCTAGCAAAGCATGACTGAAGGCAAGCTTTAGATAAATTATACATCAATTACAATTCTATTCTTGTAGCTATTACTGATACAAGATGTTCATGTGTCTAAATAAAATCCTCTCACTGGTGCCATTTTCCAAGTTGTACAGGTGCTCCAGGGTGTCACCAGGTAAAAGACAGATAGAATTTGTGGGATTCTCAGTTGTGCTTTATTTCTCCTAATGAGAGGATCTGGTTTTGGTTGTTTGTTTGGTTTTTTTTAATTTACTAAAGGCCTTTCATTTTTACATACATCATTATTTATAAGGATTGCATATGGCCCCAGCTTCAGCTGATCTTCAGTTCAAGCCAAATTCATATATTTTTTTAGCCAAATCCATATACTTTTTCTAGTGTTTGGTTTTGGCTCTTCAGAGATGCTGTTTAACTAATAGCAATGGTTATCTGGTAGAGGCTTTATGTCTAGAACACAAGGTAAATAATTTCCAAAACCTACTGGAAGGCACTTGGGAGGTGGGAAAGAATTTAATTGTATTGTGAAAGGCTCTGTGGAAAATCCACAGGCTAAGAGCAAGCTTAATTAGCAGTAATATGTGGTGGCATTTGTCTATGCAGCTACTAGAATTAGAACAATATATGCACAGTTAGCTGTTTTATATTTACATTGGTCAGGTGCATAATGTACAGACTTGGTGCTGACTTCATTAATGTTTGAATAATAGTTTAAAATGTTTGGGGTTCATTCAGAGCAATTAGAAACAGGGAGTATTTGGTGCAGGGGTGCAGGGTGCTTAACTTCAGTGAGAGACACCTCAAAAAGGTGGATGCTGTGAAAACATCACAGAGAATATCTGACAATGAGATACTAATTTTTATCAGCACGATAATATGCCTTGCTCACTATTTCAAAATAGGGGGAAAAAAAGCCTGGTTTCATGTCAAATTATGATCCAATTCTTGTCAACAGATTAGCAATTAGGCCAGAGAAGCATATTGATATTTGCATTTTGTGGAACTAAAATGCACTATATTTATCAGCTTGAGTGCTTTAAAATAAATATTGACAAGAAAAGATGGGGAAAAATTATTTGTTATCCCATCTGCCACTCAAAATGTCAAGTCTGAGCAATGCCATTTTTCAGTCTTTCCTGATATATGATCATCAGATATTTATCTTTACTTTGTGATGGCATTATGAAAGAATAGTCAAAACTACAAAGGTCAAGTTGTTCCTTCTGGTTTGTCAAGCCGTATAATCCTCCTTCAGTGGACTTAGACTTTGGGAGGGATGTGGATGACAGCAATTTTAAGGGAATTGAAAACCAGTTCTGACATTGAAAATCTTTTGGAGAAAACAAAATTTATTAATCATAGAACAACAAAAAAGTCATGTTATAAAAACTTTAAAGGATTTATATAATGGTGCATTCTGTCAGAAGGGCAGAATTTAATGTAAGCAGTGCCTACCAATTTCCCGGCTTTGAGAAATGTCCTTTTACACTTCCATGGGAACACAATTTTGCATTAGTTCAAATGATCTCTAATGGTGGTTTGGAGTCCAAGGTTAAAGTTTCAGTCCCATAATAATGGCTGCATGTGATCCATTCAATGACTGGGATGTGATTGCAGTCCATACATGGCAGGATAATGTTAGAGAGACTATAGAGAGTTGGTACTTGGATTAATTAAAGGATGATACCTCACTTTTTTCTGTATGAACAGAACTGACTAAGCCCTTTGGAGGCAGGAACTGCAAAGGAAACTGGTTTACATTTACTTTCAAACTACACCATTTGGGAGAAGGTTTCTGAAAAACTGCCTATATGTGATATCTGATATAAATCTTAACAGAGGAGCTCAGCCCAAGAATATTCTTCTTTTGAGATTTGAACATTATCAGTTTGGAGTAAGAAAATTCTGTGCTTGAGTGATTTTAATTTTTTTAACTAAATTTTATTTCTTAGAAACAGCTTACAACTTGGAGCTGTATGGACAGGTGCCACCGAGTTGGAAATAGTTATCTATAACTGTCCCACAAATTCAGAATATGGGTGTTGATTACACAACTCTAAGTTGTCCATATTGCTGGATTTTGGGGTAAATACACATATATCTACAAAACAGCATTACGAGATCCAGTTATTGCTAGCAGCATATACATTTAATGACAAAAGAGTATGACTTCTGTAGGCTCAACCTCACATACTCATTTGCAGATGTTAATGAGGTGGAAAATTAAAAAAGACAACAGTATGTGGTATTTCTTAATTCCAACCACTAAAATAGCTTATTTTGCATGCCTAGATCTAAAATTTTCTTAGCCAGAGATCACCATGCTCCAGATTTAAATCACAGAAAATGTGGAAGTGTAAATTATTGAAATTTGTTTTCACTTGGGGCTGTTTGGCTCATCTGTGAAGATGTACAAGGTAATTATTTTTATTCTATTAGAACAATATCACTAATGAGATGTGAGCAGAAGGGAGAAGAAGCATGCAGCTGAAGTTGTTGTTGGAGTCTCTGCTGGTAGTGCTATTTCATATGCTCCTGAGAATAGAGCAAGTACATCCTTATAATTTAGGAAGTCAAACTGCGTTTTTCCTCAGCTCACTTCACATAAAAAATAACGTTTGCTATAAAGTCCAAAACTGCATGTCAAAAAAAGCAACAGGCTTGTGTTGAATAAGTACCTGCAACAAAAGAAATTAGATATTAAAAAAAAACAAAACAAAAGCAAAATGGCATGTTTGTATCTCAGTACTATAAAGAGTTCTCAAATAATTTTTAGAATGAGGATCTTGGTTGAGCAGTCATTGGCTTAGTACAGAGACATATATTTTGTCTCCATTGGCCAGTGGCTGGTAACAAGATACCTTTTCTTTCCTCAGATGGGTCTCAGAGCCTAATAAACCCTTATTTTCATCTCCTGGGCAGAGGCAGAAACAGTCCTTCCCACCATTCTCAGGAGCATGCACTGCTGGAAGATCCCTTAGTGCCACAAGGACCACACATCCCTGTGCCACAGCTTCTGCATTCCAGCCTTGAGCACAGCACAAAACCCAGCAAGGACAGGGTTCTTCCAATTCTCATGGGCTCAGCTGCTTCCTGACTTGATTTGAAAGATTTATGGTTGCATCTGACCCCTGGCAATAGCCTCGTCTTTGTTGGTGACTGACAAGAGACAAAAGAAGATTTTGTTCTCTTTAATTTGCATCTTTGCTTCCAAATGTGTTCACAGTTCTTGCTAATTTAGACACTGAGAGCAGAATTAAAGGGACTAAAATGGCTCAAAAATATTGCATTCACCCTTCAAATCTATCTTTTTTTTTTTTTTTTTTTTTCTTTTAATACCCTGAAAGATAAAGACTGAAAAAGTGCATGTGACATTTTTCATTGACTTTGTAGTCTTTCCAAGTCCTACTGATATGATATAACTTTAATGACACAGTTACTATTTTTTGCCTTCCAAGCAATCGTGATCTCAATGGAAGTGACAGTAAGAGATGCTCCCACTGAAACTGTGTCTCAGGAGATAGAGCTTTAATGGAAGAAATTCAATACACTTTTGACACAATGAAAACACTATTAACAGTAACTAAAATGTATTCATAAAAGCAGTTTCTTTTCAATAGCAAAATCCTTGGTATTTATGCTGTTAAAGAGAGAAAGGACCTCTAGTGGAGCTCTGCAGTGACATTGTGCTCCCCTCCCTGAAGCCCCACAGATGCAATGTGACTCCAGTGGCACAGCTATTTCCTTCTCAGAAAGTTTGGTCTCAGTGGAAGTGACACTAAGAGAGAGATGTTCCCACTGAAATCATATCTTTGGGGATAGGAATTTCATGGAATTGATTTACCTATGGCACAGTGAAAACACCAGTCAGAGGAACTTGGGCATACTCACAGTGGCAGTATGTTTTACAAAAGCAAGCAATGGAACTGAAATTAAATGCTGCACACTACAAATATTTTACATTTTTTTTTAAATTATGAATAGAACCAATCTTACTGCAATAACAATAATAAAACAAAAGTAGTACTAATGGAGAACTTGTAAATATTGTCATTGCTGACACACAAAAGATGACTCAGAAAATGAAATCTTAATCTCCTCAAATAAATGGGATCTTAGCTACTGACTTTTATGTGCATGGTATTTCATGCAAAGAGCAGTGAATGTGTATTTTCTTGAGGGTGTGAGAATGACAGCAGTAAAAAATGTTCTCAGTGGCATCTCTTCTGGGCAGTTACAACCCAAATTGGAAGAGCAAGCAAATGAACCACTAACAAGTCTGTAGGTATTGTTACCATTCTGCTGTCTTAAAGAGGATTAGAGTTCTCATATGTTCTAATCTACAATAATTCATTCACACTATTTATTTTCAATTAAACAAATCTAAAGAGAAAACAGAGAGAGGGGAAGAACATTTGAGGTGCTAATCAGGAAAAATATTGTCTTTTTTCAACCCTTCTGCATCCACCTAGATACGGATCCAAGAGGAATAGACATGATGCTATATAAGGCCTTTATGATCCTTTAATTCTGAGGCTATAACCTCTGGGGCACTTGCAGATGTTGGTATCCAAGCCCTGTGCCCTCAGCCCGAGTGCCCACAGTGCCCACAGTGCCACGGGGCTGTTCCTGTTAACAAGGAGCTCACTGCATTCACTCCTGGCCCACCACATCCCATCCCTCCTTCTGACATGGTGATTTCTAGGATGATAATCACAATCTTCATATTTGTCCATGTGTAGAATTCCTCAGGATCACGTTTTCAAAGAGGCCTCAGACTGATTGGTAACATTTCAGCAGCAGCTCTCGTCTGAAGCTCTGCACACACAAAATTCTTTCTGTGTTTGTACAGATCGGGAGATCTTGCATCAATCAAGCAGCAGAGGAGCTCTCTGAACTGTGTGCTCTGGCAGCACCAGTTGTTTGAAGTTCACAAAGGAGCTGTCATGTTCTTTGCTGTTGAGCACTGCCTGGGAATTTATTGTCCTCTAGTTTTTCATGCAAAACCTTGATAGTGAAACCATCGGTACAGAGTGCTGAAAAGACAGATTGAGCAGCACTGGAACAAAGACGACTTTGTTTTTGTGTTTCTCTTTCACCTTCCAATTCTATTACAACCTTTCTTCTAATTTTCTTTACTATACTTTAATTTTATTTTTTTTTACATTCAATAAAATGCACTTTTATATTTACATTTTAAAATTTGTGTGCTTTCCAATTATTTATTTTATGAATCCTTGGAAGAATCGTTTATGAAAGGCTTTTGGTAATAATTTTCAATGTTTTACCTTGTTCTTTTTTTGTGTCAAAAATACACTTGTACAAAACAGAAATCTGGGTTTCCAAAATAAAACATATCTGTATTTTGGCAGAAAAATAGAAAGAAGAAACCAAAAACAAATGTTTCTTGCATTACTCTAGAGAAGTGTCAGTTTGAATCCTAGATAACATGATACAGTCACCAAATGATACCTTGTCTGCTGGTCATCAAACAAAAAATCTCAAGAAGCCTCTTTGGATTCAGGCCAAAATCATGTGTTCAGAAAGCAAAAAAAGCACACTGTGTTTTGTGTGCTTCAAGTACCAAATAAGTTGTACTGTACAAATGCTGGGCTCCCTTCCAAGCCTCCACAGGCTGCAAAACAGAATTGCAAGCCCATGGTAAATCTCCTCTTTCAGTGTGCACCCAAATATACCCTCATTTTTATCTAGCTCTAGATTTAAACTTTTTTATACCATGATTTTTAACCAGTTATTTTTAAAATAAATTATTTTAATCATAAAATGTGCTACTTTACAAGCTGGACTAAGAGGAGTAATCTTCCAATTCATTCATTCATTCATTCATTCATTCATTCATTCATTCTTTCATTCCCATTCACAAATACCTTTGGATCAAGAGGCAGTGTGACCTCCCAAGGGACAGCTCAGTGATGCCCAAGGCAATTATTGGTCCTCCCTGGGTGTAACCAAACCAATCCATTTAATGTTAAGTAGCTGTTGAACCTAAGCAGGTACATGATGGTCCTTGTGTCATTCAGTCTCTAAATAGATCAGGAACGCCAATTGTCCAACAGAAAACAGAGCAGAGCAGGGAAAGTGAGTTCCTGTGAACAGCCCTCTCAGGGGTGCAGCTGGGGCTGGCTTTTGTCCCTCCTGTGCCACAGGGCTCCAGCAGGACATTGTTGGAGCTATTGGGTGCCTTCCCCCTGTGCCAGGCCCAGAGTCTGTGTGTGAAGGGTTTGATCTCAAATGAGGCTGGGAAAAACAGCCTTGGCCAGCCTTCTTCAAAGTGTTAGGTACCTGTATCTCACAGAGGGACATAATGAAATGAACAGCATGGAAAACTGCGTATAAATTCATAGCAAATTCACAAAGTCCGATTCCCTTACTTAATTTCAGCAAATATTGGATCCATGTTTAATTTGCAATTAGGTTGTGAGTTTTATCAATGGGTACACTCTCCCAAGAGGAGACATTCCCCAATAAGGTTGAACAAGGTGTAGATTGTAGTGGTGCTGTTTCCTGTTATGTACAATATTTCCTGGTCCCATGGCACATCAGTGACACTTTACAAACAGGTCTGACAGTATGTGAGTGGTGTCTGAACAAACACAGAGCTGTTTGCACAATAGGCTCTGTTTGAGATGGAATCTACATGTATTGCTTTGGTAACATCAATGAGGACAACTTCCACAAGTAATATATTATAGTAAATCCACTGAAAGCCTAAAAAAGTCATGTATAAGCAGCCCTGATTCAGCACTATTCAAACAGAAACAGAATACCAATTAGTGCAGCAGAGATGCAACACAACCAACACTTGAGTCAAAAATATCACAGAAAAACTTCCATTTCTTCACTGTATAAAATGCTTCTTGTTTCCACCATCCAATTCTCCTCTCCTTCAGTGCTCCTAAAATAGTGAATTGAGACAGAAGAGAGAAGCTTTAGTTGACTGTAAATGGAAAAAAAAGCTGTACAAATACAAAAAGCATTTAGATCTTTCACAAATAGTTACAAGTTATAGTAGAAGCAAAGGAAATCAGTAATGAAGCAGACAAAATGTAATGAAGCAATAGTTTTAAGTCACTAGTCCCAAGACCAAATCTTCTGCACTCAATGTAACAGATAAATTTTTTTGCCACAGGCTGGAGTTGTTGGTAATGTTACAAAGTGGTTCTGTGTCAGAATCTGTTATTAAACCATTGAATAAATACCTCATTCTACACAGCATTCAGCGTTCTTTAAATCTTAAAAATAGTCTTACATATTTGTTGTACTGAGGCATCTGCAGAGTTGTAATAAAATCAGTGGAACTGATAGATAAGTAAGGAATTATTTGCTTGCCACGCTCAGAAGTATCAGAAAATGGCTGAGAAACAATCCATGCTAAATAAAAGGTTTCTTTCCCAAAGACTTTAACATAGCTTGGAAAAATCTTTGTTCATTATTACTAATAGAGAAGAAAGTCACAAAGGCCTGGTAGAAACAAATTGAAAAGTATTTGGCTTCTCTCCTGTGCCTTTCATGCCAGCACCATCTACAAGGCTGTCCCTATAAAATTTCCAGCTACTTTTGCTAGCAGCAGAGATGCTCAGCATGAAGCTTATCCACATCAAACAGCCTCCTCCAGAGCTTACCAGTCACTCATTTTAATGTGTTTCTGTCTTTCTAATCAGCTTGGTCAATCTCTGGGTTATTTGCATCTCACATGTATATCTACACATTATACTGCTAGTGGTTTATTGAATTTATGAAATTTCTTTACCCTGGTGGACCAGCCAATGAGTTTTCTACTGATAATTTAACTGTGGTAAGAAAGCTTCATCCATCATTTCCTTATTTATCTCTGGAAGCAAAAGCAATAGTCACAGAGTCTTGGGAAAAAAAAAAAGGGTTTGTGACCTGACCCCGTGCCTTCAATGAAAACTAATAATGAATTGATAATAATGGGATTTTTCTTAGGAGTATGAGACCTGTCAAAGCATGGTCTGGAAAGAAAGATCCATTAAATAGCTTGGCAATGATGCAATGTTGGTTGACCTGATTATTCCTCCTTCAGGAGTTATAAATCAATAGCACGTGCCCAGATTCATGAAAAAAGTTAAAATCTCTTTAAAAAATAATGAAAAATATCTTTTAAAATAATGAAAAAATAATTAAATATTATTCAAATTATTTTTGTTATGTGTTTTCATACATTATTTAATGATTTGATTTATATTAATTCTTATTATCAAACTATGAAGAATTACCATTTCATGTTCTTTGTATTACAGTCTGTACAACTGCATAATGAAAAGGTAGATCTAGAAAGAAACAAATTGTTTTTTCCATCCTCCACAGAAAATAATATCCAGATCCAAATACATGCTATTTTACCTGATTGCAAGAAAAACCAACAAACTGTAGTTTAAAAAATTTCCTCTGACATTTTTCATGATTAGTTTTCAATGGGCACATTTGGTTTCTGTTTTACATACAGATAAATGTTCACCTCTGTTCAGCAATGAAAAATATCTCCAAAATAATACAAAATGAATCCTCAATGGTACTTTCATGAATCACATGAAACTGCATGCATAGAACAATATTTTCTGGGATGTCAGAACCTCATTTTGAATGCAAGACACTGAAGTGGATTCTGTCACACTCCAGCATCAGACTGGTCTTTCAGAAGAAGCTCAGCCCTAAACAAGCCAACTACCAAGAAAACAAATATTTTTTTCTGCTCTATCTATACAAAAATCAAAAAAAGTGAAACTTTTAGCTTTAAGGGCCTCAAGCAGAGAAAGAAACACAATAATATTTTGTAACCTTTTGCACAGTCCTTCACTGAAGGTTCTATAAAACAGTTGCTCGTGTGAGAGAAACAAATGGTAAATGAAACTAAGGTACCCTTGGAGGGCAATGCCAACACAACTTCCCTGCCTTGGTGACTAACCTTTCCAGACTTCATGTTTCAGATTAATCAGAAAATCTGGAAGTACAGGAATGTAGAATTTGGACAGCGCTTTGACCCCAAACCTTCCTAGTACCGAAGGTGGTAATGTCCTAAGATCCTGATTTAGAGCCAACACAATTTATATCTCTGTCTTGAGATCAGACTTGTTGATTTAACCACACTGTTACTGTTACTGAACTGGTCCAGAACTGCTAGATTCCTGTAATTTCTTGTATGAGATACATATTTATTCATCAATAAGTTATATAGAGTTTTGCCTGGGTGAGATGTTATCCTTTCCCCTTAAACAGTTTCTTTCTCCTTCTTGGTGTTTCTCTTGCTCACCCTTATCCCTTTACATTGTTTAATTAAATTAATTTTAAATAAATAAAGGTGTTTTAATTAAGTCCCATTAAGAAGAGCAAATACATCCTATCTCATCTCTCCTTTTTTTATTGTGTTAAACTAAACAAAGCTTTGCTAGTCCCACAGTACATTTCCCACTCACTTTTCAAACTTGCAGTCTTTTACTGAATGTTAATTTTCCTTCATTTTGTAGGACCAGGAATGAAACTTTTGCAGATAAAAAAGGCCATTACTTACATTACTTCCACAGCTGTGGGAGCTTCACTGGGCACAAGTGAGTAGGAAACAAGGTACACTTTTTGTACAGCAACATTTACCCTACTGAGCATTAGAAAAAAAGGAAGCTGGAAGTGGAAAGAGTGAGACCTGCAATTTGATCGCTGTCAGGGGAGAACATCTTACAAAGCAGGAGAAGACTATTTATGTTCAAGTAAATGTTTCAAACAAAGGTGCAACCATTTCCTCAAAAAGTTGCCAAGTGAAATTTTCATCCTTCAGTTCTCCTTGCTCTGCGATCACCTTCTCCTTCCATCTGCAGTGTGACAAATATGTATGAGCGCATGTGTAAGTGCTTGCATTTGTCATTGTCTGTGGGCTTTCAGAAAATGCTTTTGCTTAATGCAAGCATTGGATCTTTGTGTAAAGGCAAGACACTGTTTAGTGCTGAGCATTCTGCTGCATTATTTGCATGTTGGATTTTATTCAGAATCACGTTTTGTGTTTTCCAACATAGCTAACAATTTCAATTCTTTGTTTTGCAAACTAAGTCCACTAAGTCATTATATCATCTTTCTGCCAAAACTTCTGTGCTCTCCTACTTGAAACAATCTTGTTTCTCCTAAGCCAGACTTTGCAGCAGCCTTTCAGTTATTTTGGGTGTTCTGATCCCTGATACAATCTGTCTTCAAATTCCATGAGTCTCAAAGGCATTAATCCAACCTCACTAACTCCTATGGAACCGCTTTGGGTTTTATTCTGACAATGCAGCATTATTTAAGTCTCTACAGTGCAGTCTGATTAGTTTTGTTCACTTTCTGTAAGCTGCAAAAAAAATCTAAGGTGTTACTGAGCTCAATACTTTAAAACAATACCCAAAACCTATTGTTCTTTTCAGCTAAAGCTACTTATTTGAACCCTTTCAAATTATCTGCACCACACAGAATTACAATGAAATTTAAAATCACACTTCTTTTTTGGTAACATCTTTGCTAATGTTTATTTTTTTACTAATTTTTTTTCTCTCTGCAATTGCTTCATTCCATGTGCTCTGATTAAAAATAACCAAATAAGTAGCAGTTTTGGCTCTAATTGGAAGGGACTGCTCGACACTACAGCTGCTGTGCTGGATGATGGAGGAAGAAGCTTGAGAGAGGAGGATGTGGGCACAGGTTCAGTTCAGTGTCCCTGCACCACAGTTCCAGTCCTCCAGCCCCACTGTCTGCTCTGAGGCAGCTGAGGGAGGACCTCTGCCACATCTCCCACCACTCTGTACATGCTCCTAATGCAAAATGCACACCCTTCTGGAACAGCCCTACCTCCTGGGACGTGTGGCTGTGTGCCACAGAGGGTCAGGGAACACAGAAGGGTACATGGAATATGTTTAGAGGCCATTTACTGTCTGCTAGAATGAAAAAACTCTTGAAGTGGGAGGCCAGATGATGCCCATCATAGTGCACAATTGCTTTCTCTGTAGAGCCCAATGAAAAGAAATCTTTCCAGAAAAAAAATAGAGCCATTTTCTTAGGTTACCTGCCAAGTCACAACAGTAAGATATTCATATATCAATGCACAAGGCATCCCATTGAGTCAGTTCCTCTGCTAGAAAAATTCAGCCCAAATGACACTGTGGTGGATGTGTATCTCTGCTGAAGGAATCTCCAGGTGTGCTCAACACCCTGCCCAGGCTGCACCCTCTGAAGCCATGACAGTTACCATGGCAGCCACGAAAAGAAATGTTGCAGGACCCAGAAAGGTAGTCTGAAATGACTGAGGAATGTCATTTAGCACACAATAGTAATCTCCTTCAGAATTCAGCCAGGATTTCTCTGCTACAGCCCATTTTTTATTCTTTTTATGGACCTTGAACTAGAAGACAATATTTTCTGTATTTTGTTTGATTGATTTGAATACTTTTTTCCCTTGTCCAAAGGATTCTCACTACCATTTTAAAGGTAAGCAAAACCCTTGCTCTTGATATCACAGGTTACAGGGGAATAAAAAAGTAACCCACTGGTATTCTCACAGGCTTTCTCTGTGCCTCTGTGTCACACCTATCTCCTCAAACACTACAGGTTTGGAATTGCATTCTGCCAAGACAGAAAGCTTCTATCTTGTCCACAATGTGTATTTGTGAAACTCTGACCCTGCTGTAATCTCAAATGTTCCTTCCTGCACTAATCCTGTTTGCTGTCTCTCGCCTTGCAGTGTCCTTGCACAGGAGGCTCAGGAGGACCAGGCGAGCACACCTGGAACAGCAGAGAGGAGTTGCATAAGTGCTGAGAAGCTCTGAGGACCAGCAGCTGTTGGTTTTGAAGCTGCTGGAGATCCCTGTGACACTTAATGTGCACTTTATCAGATGAGCATCCTGAAATGAGGAAGGACAGAAGCAGCACAGAAAACTTGATGCTGTAAGTGGAGAGATCAAGGCTTTATTGGTAACTCTTCCTATATATTATGTTTAGATGTGGTTCCAATTCCTCACCAGCTGTTCTTGTTTGTATAAATTACAAAGTTTTTAATGATAACTCTCACCATTTGTTTGTGCAATGCACAGATCATACAGATGGGCCTTGACTTTGGGAAAGTTTCTGTGACTGCAATTCAAAAACAAAAGTGCACATTTCAAAATGGCATTTCAGCAATCTCTGTCCCTGTTGCATTTTCTCCCAAACTATGAAGGGAGATAACGGTGTAGGGACACTGAATACTCTTGAATGATATTTCCCACAGAGAATCCAACCTCACTGATACCCAGCAAATATTGAGCAAGCACAAACACATTCAAAACTGTGGCCTGTTTTGCATCCCTGTTTCTGTTGAAGGATTTGTGTTACTCAAATTGAATGCACCTTATTGCAGGGCTGTCAATCATTCTGGTATTTGCCAGACCGCTTAAATCTCACATCCTGCTTTGTAGTTAGGTATGAAAAACTGTTCAGAACTGCTCATGTGATTTAGGAGATGAAAAGCAATAATATGCAGCCACATGACTTGCCAGAGCTACACTGGTATCCTTGCAGTACACTGCACCAGCAGAGGAGGATGCCAGCTTCCATCTGGGAACATCACACCTAGTGCTGGCTTCTGGAAACAGCTCTTTTCTAAGTCACTTAAGTGCTTTTTAATTTCTTGGCAGCATTGTGTGAAGAATTTTCTGGGTTACAGCTAATTTCATTTCTAGAAAATGCAAACTTCTATTTCAAATAATATGAAAAAAAAGACAAATTATCACTGAGGGAAAATTAAGAGAAAAATAAGCAGCAATAATGGGAGAAACCACAAGCACATGTTCTTGGCTAAGATGTACATGCTTTAACTGAAATACATAGTCAGCATTTCAGAAAGTCATTATTTTTTCCTTTGGAGAAAAAAAAAATGGCAAAACAAAATACATGGGGAGTATTCCTTTTTTCTTATGGAAAACTGTATAGATGTCAAGAGTTAAATCTTGGGCAAAAGCAATCCTAGGTAAAACTAAAACATCACCTAACAAGCAGAATCTTCTAGCAGCAGGGAAGTGAGTTGGAGAAGTGATGAGGAGAGCAGAGGAGAAAACATGAGTCCTGTACAAGTCAATTCTTCCTACAAAAATAGAAGCAGCAGAAGGAACAAATTAGCAGGGTTTTTTTAGAAACAACACAGAGCAGTTAAAAAGAAGTATGATGTAATTGGGGTCATGGAAATTTGGCTTGTGCTGGAGACTGGCTAAGGTACCAAACTGAAAAATAAAAGGAGACTCATAAGGATTGGATGCAAATGCTGGAAAAAGGAGATTCAATACCTAAATCTCATATTGCAGATTAGATAATGAACAGAAAACACATTTTCATGCTAATTACAGAGGTTTGGAAGTGAAGGACAGGAGGATTAGATGTTGGGATTCCATAACCCCATGTCCTAAAAGGTAAAATATGCTATATCCCATGTACTCAGCCCCAGTGGAACTTCTCTGCAGCCTGCCTGGGAGCACCCACAGCCCATTTGGCCTGCTGGGAATGGAGAGGTGAACCAGAGAGAGCAGGAAGCCGGCTGAGATATTACAGACAACGCTCCTTTGTGATCAGATACCTTGGATCAACCTATGGCTGTTGTATTTGGGGTTTTTTCCATTTCTGTTGAATTCCCTATGGTTTTTGGGACCTGATACAGAGGATATTTTAAAAGTTCTCCTCTTTCAAGATATTCATGGGAAAAAATATTAACTTATTTCTGCAAGGATGATAAGAAGATAGCAGAGGAGTGGGTGAGGAGGTGTTGCCAACTGTCCAGCAATTGCTGAAGGAAACATAAGTAGTGGGACAGCTAATCTCTGACAGATTGCTCATCCAGCATGATGCAAAGAGCCTGCCCCTGGCAGGGATCAATGAACAGCAGAATCTGGCAACAGTCTTCTGCTTGCAATATAAATCTGAATTCATGGCTTCAGAAAAGACTGAAATTCCTAAGGGCTGACATTCCAGACACAGTGAAATTGAAAAATATCACTACTGTGATGGGCCAAAGACAGGTAAAAATGCAAGAGTGAGGAGACTGAATTTTGGAAGACCTCTTTGAAGGCTAGAAATGACCTTAGAAACAAAACTGCTCCGAACCTCTGAACTTCTGCATCTTCTGGGACAAACAATTCTAACATCTGCATAAAGATCCAAATGTCATCTTTGCATGAACTGCTTGAAAATCTCACACACACCTTTCACTCTATTCTCAGAAATGCCTTCCTTCCATCTTAACTATTAATTACAGTGGATTCATCAGTTACCCACCTCAGGCAGAACATCATTAATCAGCAACTAAATATGATAGAATAAGGTACCCACAGTGTCTCAGCATCTGCCTTTATTGTCCCTGTGTTAAAATCTTTATTAAATATTAATGAAGTTTCTTGAAAGTGCTCCTGCAATGAGGCCTTTTCAAAGGAAACACACACCTGATAAAGTGTTTCTGTTCAAGTATTTACAAGTGGCTTTTGCTTCCGCTGTTGAGAATCAGTAAAATAGCTACAATTTGTGCCACATCTTTCCTCATGCCAGCTACAGCTGATTCCAGCAAACTATCCAGGCATGCAGCCTGGTATAATTCTTCCAATTAATTAAATATAAAGGGAAATTTATACTAGAGAGATAATGAATAAGAAAAAAAAATCAAAACAAAACAAGCCTCAGGTAAAACTCTACAGACAATTTTATTCTTTCCTTCAGACTCGTGCCATATTTTTGTCCCTTTTCCTTGAGCTTTGTCCTCTCCCCTGCTTTGATGAGCAGATATGCAGACTTTAGGCTCAGGTTTATGCTCAGGTTTATTATTAAGGTACTTTCAGAATACAAACATCCAGCTTTCTCCAGTTCTGTAAAGTATGCTTAAAATTGACTTTCTGGTCATTTCTTCAAAGGTCTCCTTCTGGCTTCAATATCACAAGGCTCTAGACCTTCAAATGTACTTGTCTCCACACTTCTAAAGATCTCCAGAGCATTTTATCCTATTCCCATCCTTTTCATTCTTTAAATTTTTATATTTATAACTGTGTTTAACTATGAACAATCCAGTAAGTACCTTGAAATCCTTGTCTTTATTTAATTTTAATCAAAGATATCACTAAAATAAGTTGCAATAGTTACAATGATTTAGAGAACCTTAGGCACTAAAACAGTTTAAATAAATTGACACAGCACTCAGAAATATGCTAGAGTGATGAATTATTTCTAATCCATTAATATTGCAAACTCATTTTACCATTTCAAGGCCATTTTATGTGGATTCAGGGCTTATATTCTAATGTTATTTATTTGAAATAGCAAATAAAGGCAAACTCAACTAGTGAACCTTTACGCTTCCTTAAGATTCCATTTTTCCACTCTGTCTGCCTGGGCTCTTTAAAGTGCAATATTTTATTATACAATATTTATATTCTATCAACCAGCTACTTGGCACACACAAACCATCACACTTACTGATTTAACTGAGAGGTGACATTCTGTAACCATTGAAGTACTGGGTAGATAATTTGGAGGGATTATTATGCAATTCTTGTTTGCATGATTCTGCCCTATTTTAAGCCTGGGTATTTAACAATAGTTGGTTGTAATTTTTCAAATATTCATGCAAGAAAACTATTAGTCTGATATAGGTGGACAGGATTTCAGATATGGAAAAATTTGATTTATTTGGTCTGCTGGAAGTGGGGTTAACTGCCATGTGTACAGAGAGTGGGGATGGTGGGAAGAGAAGGAAAGATAAATACCAAGAAAAAGGGAGAAGTTCTTAGCTCCTCTGAAATGGAGAAGGAAAATGAGCATTTCTAGAATTCAGGAGTGCTAAACATGATGGAAAACATGGAAAACCATGATGTGCCATAAGAGCAGTACCTCTATAGAGTTCAAGACTTTTACCATCTGGTTGGAGTTGCAGTCCTTGGATCATCTTTTGACAGTGTGTTATTGCTCTCCCTCTGGGGCTGAGGGCTCCTGGTTTATCTTTTTATTCCCATGCTCAGTGTTGCTGGCTTTCACTGGCACATCATTGCTGAGGGTGGAGCCTTATCCTCCCTAAAGTGTGTGCTCAGCATCTGTGAAATCTGGTAGCTCTGCTGTGCAGGACAGTCAGGTAGGGTTGTTTTGTACCTAATGCTCAGAAATGTTAATAAAATAAAGTGGTTTTGTTCAAATTCTTAGCGTTGTATGTCCATTTTACTAAGTTTATTTATTCAATTGGCTCAGTGATTAATACAGCACAAGTAAAAGACCTTTGGAATAATAACTGATGCTCCCAAATGACTACTCTACAGAAACTGTATCTTTTAATTTGATCTCATTTTTAGTTTGGAAATTAGGGAGCAAGACATTTTAAAATGTTGTGTGTCTGCTAGATTTCTTTTCCCACAAGAAGTGGTGGCCATCTGAGAGCAAATTTGAAAGACAGATTAAAGTCTGAAGCTCTTAAACACATTCTGGAAATCAGCAGCTGTACAGGAAAGCAACAAATTAGTGCTCTAACAGAGGGAAAGACAGGATTCAGCCATTATACACTTCTCTTTGGCAGCTGCATGTTAACTACAGCAAGTGCTATTTCCTGCCAGTGTGATCATCACAGGACACTTGGGAAGGAACTGGGAGAAATGCAGTCAGAAGAGGGGACTTAGGACACAAAGGACATAAATCCATAGGAAGCCAGACCTCATTAATTTCCCTCTCTTAACAACTAATTCTTGCATTATAAATGCAATTTTATATATGTGTATATATTTACTACACACATAAATGAGTAGTAAAAATAGAAATTTACTGAAACATTAAGAGGTGCATATTTTACCTCTTTTTTTTCCTTCCTTGCTCTTCACAGAACTGAACTTACACGTGTGCACCTCCACACCCCATCTCATTCACTAATGAGATCTTGAACCTATTCAGTGAGAGATTTATCAAAGAAAGATTGCATCAGGAAAACCAGCAGGTGAACTGCTTATCAAGAACACTGAGCAGTAAATATTTCTCAGGGTACAAGGATTAAACCACATGGATATTTCCTTTTGAAGAGGGGATATCAGATTTTTGAGATTAGTAACAGTAATGAGGAAAAGGACATGGATGAATTTCAGAAAGGAGGGTGTGAGGAATGGGAGAGAGGGAAGAAAGAAGGGAGAGAATGAGGGAAAGCAGGAAAGAGAGCAAAGTGAGAAAGAGAAAGAGCAGAAAGAAAGAAAGAAAATAGGATATTGATTTAAAAAAAAAAAAGATAATGAGATTACCACTGACAAAGAAGTATTTTGGTTTTTCTCTCAATATTTTTTCAAGAAACCCTTAAAAGGTGGGGGGAAGGAAATAATGTGTTTCCTTGTTTAGCTTTTGAACTACTGCTGCCAGGCTCTGGAATGTGGAAGATGGAAAGGGACAGCAGTGCTATGGGCAGGGAAGGTGTGAGGGGAGGGCAGAAGCGCATTTTGATAATGAACTTCTAGGCTGGCAGCAAATCATTGTTGCTGGAAATTCAGAATACTATCCAAAATAAGTAAAAAGTATTCTGGGCAACAGATTATTTCAGTATTTGATGGTACCAACAGCTCTTAGCAAGAGAAAGAAACAAATTGTATTTTTAAACTGAAGTCACAGGATAAGTGTTAAGACTTTAAAGGATCTGTAGTGCAGTCTGAGCTATAAAATGCTGCTGTAACAGTCGGTTGTAAATCTCCTTGACAGTTACGTCTGCAGTTCTAAAACTGAACCACTGAAACAGTGATACAATAATAATAAAGCAATGCAACATAAGTCCTGGATGTACTAGATTTATGAATTGGATATTCTGACTCAAAAAGGGCAAGGAAATCCCAATTAGCTAGGGAAAAAAGATTAAGGAATTTTGTCAATATCACCAAGGTGACTATCACAATGAATTATGCATTCCTTAAACTAATCTGATTCTTCAGTAATGCCACGTTAAAAAAAAATTACACTCACAATTTACACTTTGTTTCTGTATTTTGGTGTAGCAAAGGAGATCACTATTAATATTTCACAGGAACAAGGAAGAAATGGAGAGGAAAAAAAATAGGAAGAGCTGTCTTCAAACTGTCTGATCAATACCAAACATCAATAGGGCTTGTGCTTCTGTACCACCAGCTTACCAGAATACAAAGGTATTGTTATAGCACTTTTCTGGCTTGATTTCTTCTGTAGAAAATTGTTCAGTAGATTTTTAAGAAAGTTTTCCACAGAACCTCAGTATATCAGTAATTAAAATCTTTATATCACTAAAGAGATGCTTAGCAATCTTGAACCTTAAGAATATTGGATTGAGTCCTATTTACATAGACCTTAATGCTGCATTATGTATTCGAGCACAGGAGAAATCCAATCAATTTAAATTAGATTTAAATCAGATTTAAGTTTAAATTAGGTGCTTGAAGTTAGACAGGGACATAAATATTTTTAATACCTGCCTCTTTTTCTTCATTGATCTAGAGAAACAGACCAAAGCAAAGGCAAATCTGAGTCAGAAATTGTTGATATCATCCTCTTCCTGTGGTCACTTCAGCATCAGACTGCAACTGGGGAAAGCACAATCCTGTGGGCTGCCTTTGAAGGCATCATGAAACTGGGTAATTCTGATTATGGCAAGAGGTTGTGGTTCCACTGAAGGCCACATGAAGAGTAAATATCTATGGGCCTATCTCATACCATTAAAATTGTATTTGACAGGTCTGAATATACAATTAAATAAAAATTCTTCAATAATTTAGCATAATAATAACTCAGCTTCCACTGTGCTTTGTATAGACATGAGGTGGGTAAGAGTAATCCCACAGCTCCATCAGTGCATCTCATTATCAGTTTCTGGCAGCTGCTTCCTCGTACTTCATCCTGATAGAGGAGGCAGGCAGCTGGCTCAGAATTCCAATTGTGCTTTGTCTAAGGGTGATTGTACAGTTTGCATCAAACATTTGGTCAAGAAATCTCAGTTCTGATTGATTGCAATAGTGACAAAGGATTTTAGACTAATCTTTTTCCGCTTAGATTAGAAGAGTCTTAGCTGTGTCCTTCAGTGGGACAACTCAGATGAAAGAGTATTTGTCTGAGAGGGAGGAGTATAAATCCTTTACTTTTATAGCCAATCTCATTAATTTAGATCAACTTTCCCACTGCACATTAATATAAGAAAATCAGTTATTGGAAAAAAAAATACTCATGATGTTTGGTTTCCCAGCATAGCCACACTCAATGCAGTCAGCATTAGGAGAACTGAATGGCTCAGAGAGACTGGAAATTCAGTGTATTAAATGTAGTTCAGGGAGGTGGGGGAGGATTTCAAACATATACAAGGGCAGTAACTGGCCAAAAAGTTAACAGTGCAGAAACAGGGATGGATACCATCCTGATTGAATAAAATTATGGTTCTGTAAAATCAGTGTGAATCTAATATGATGCCAAGTTTTCTTTGAAGCAGAGAGCAAATTGCAACTTCTACAGAATTCTACCCTTACTTTCAGGAAAACTCATATGCATGAGCCAACTGTCATTCACCTACTGTCAGCAAGTGACACATTTGGAAATATCCATCAAAACCTGCAGATCAATGTACTTGTCCCCAGTACAGTGAGTAGAAACCTTTCTTTCTCCCCGAGTTCATTCCTTGTGACTGCTGTTGCCCCATGAAACAAAAGTGGATGAGGAGGCACAGTTCTATTTTGGCAGTGACTGCTATCACCCATAGTGTTCCAAAATAAAACAAACATAAATATCACCTAGTGCTTGGAGGATATAAATCTCTATCTACATATGGATGTACGAGAGCTGGGGGTGGGGGTTGTTTGTTTTAGGTTTTGTACTTGTGAACAGCAGCCAGCTCATTTCAAAAGCACCACAGCTCTAGCAGGGAACACTACCCCCACTATATTATCAAGGTTGAAGGAAATGAGAGCTGATGAACAGACAGCCAATGTTTTGCAAGTGGGGATAAGCCATCAACCCAAATGTTTTATTAGTAACTTTTCTCAAATTATTTTCTCCTCTTAGAGGAAAAAATCCTGCACCATACTGTACTGTAGAAAAAGGATAAAAGTTAATTTCAAAACAAACTGTCAAGAGTTATGGTGCTAAAAGCATCATTTTCACAATAAAATTAAGCTATTCCTCATATGAATTATGTTGCCACAGAAACCAGCAACCATAGGATCTGAGACCATTTTCTGTAGAATAGAATTCATGTAGCCTTGAGTTTAATCAGTAGTGATGGTATTAATTTAAAAGCTGGAAAATAATTTTTTTTAAAAATATTCTGCCATTTTCTGAAGGTTAATAATTTCACAGCTGTGAAAAAGGGCCCTTCTTTTTCAATAGTGTAATTTTGTAATTTGAACTCCACTGCTGTGAACACTCTTGGACATAGTGGCATCTTATTAACTTCACTGGAGTTGCTCATAATTGCAAGCACAGCTGACACATCCAGCAGTAAGATTTTGGAAGGCAAAGCTTTTAGCTTAAGAGACTTCAAAACAGATTTTATCTTCTTTTATTTGTCAGAAAAAAAACCCCTCCAAATATAGCTGCGACACTTCAGAAATTATTGCTAATATGCTTTGGAGAGGAAGACAGGGAGATCACTCGAGGGAGTTCTCCCTCAGCAGCTCCATATTCGCTCCCACACCCTGTAATTTCCACCCTAGGGAAGCTGACAGAGATTGGTTCTACCTCTGAAATTTCCATAAGTACCAAACTAAGTGCTATTAAACTCATGGAAGAGAAATTTGATGTTAAATTGGACTCTCATGCTCTACAAATGGCAAAAATTAGGGGATAAAATGGAAATGCTTGAAGATACACACTCAGCTATAAATGCTCAATATGATATTTAAAAAAAAAAAAATCTAAGGGCTAATGTAAGAAATCTTTCCGCTCTGTTAAAAATAATGGTATTTTATGCCATAAATTAGAGGCTCTGGAGAAGCAGCATCAGAGCAGGTGTTTTAGCATAAGTGGTGATTTTGAAGGAAACCCTGACATTGAAGTAGTTTCTGAGTATTCCACTTCCACAGCAAAAAGTGCATCTGACCTAGTGAGCCTGCCCATAGTCACTCAGAGATGTGAGCCTCCTCACAGGAATCAGAGCTGCCTGCAGGAGTTTCTCTCTTCCAGCTAAGCATATTCCAATTTCACTGCTATTTCCTAACCAGACTTAAACTTCTAAGAATCTTGCAATTGACTCAATGGGAACAGAATTTCTAATTTAGAATGGGTTCAGAACACATCATATGCATATTTTTATTGAAAGTTAAACCATTTTTAATTTTTGTCAAATATGTTCCTTTATGGGAAAAGATAAATTTGTTTTCATATGTATTTTGCGATATAAAAGCACTTCTTTTACACAGAATGTTAGTAGGATAGTTTTTGAATATAATGTATATTGACAAATATAATTTTTAATCTTATAAAAAGCAGAAGTAGCCTAGGAACATCTTTACAGTACCCAGGTGGGGTAGGACAGCGAGAGCTTTAATGTTTACTGAATGAATGCAAGCCCTTAGTGATGAAATGGCTCTTCCTACTGTCCTAATCTAATTTTACTGCAAGAGAAATTTTCCTCCTTCCAGTGATGTGCTCTGTCAAAAGCTGCACAGCTATCCACACACCTTTCTTAAGCACAAGTAAACATAAGGTGTCCTTACTCTGATACCAAGGATGGATCACAGGAGTGAACACGCTGTTTGGAAATGACACCTTTCCCAAGAGACATCCATTCTAAGCCCTCTCCTGAGATCTGTGTCAATCAGATTTTGCTGTCATTCCAGTACCACTTCAAAACGTGGGCTTCATGACATCCTAGAAGTAAATAATGCAAAGCTTTCAGGAAACAGCCCCTCTTTGAAGGAACCAGAACCATTTCACTGATATCTGATGCCTTCCACTTGTCGAAAATAGATAACACAAACTGATCTTACAAGAGATCAGGGAGGATGTCTTTTATATCCCCAGTGTCTGTGATTTAGCTTTCCTCTCCCCTGCCTGCTCCTGCACTTGGCAGAACTTTCCAGGATACTTGCAGATTATTATAACTATATATAATATAGATTTTAAAAGTGTTAAAACCTTCCATATTGTGTTTTAGTTTTAGAATCAGTGTTTTGTAATCTTTGTTTTTGCCATTAGGTGCCTTCTATGTGTACTGTGTAGTGCAGAATGCAGATATTCTCCAGGAGGTCCCTGAGGAAAGAAAACATCATATAAAATTTAACACTCTCTTCTGACACTTCAGTAATAACTAATAGCATGAGCTGAAACTTGGTAAGAGGGAAAAAGGAAAAACAAAGGAACTAAAAAAAAAAAAAATCAGCCAGGGGTTCTGACTCTGTTGACACATTTTAGCATAAGAAACCTGACACATTTTAAGGCTACATTGAATTAGATATTTAGACAATACTTCAAATTCATTTAATATCCTGGTTCCTGCAGCGCTCATTTTTTCCCCCAATCTTTATCAATTATCATTTGTGTTGTGCTGAAAACACAAGAACCCTAGAGTTTTATGATTTTCTATTCTTGTTCATTTATGGTGGGTGTCCAGTGAAACATATTACTGCTTTTAAGCAGTATATGGTACACTAATACCATATGATTTTGGCAACAAAACTGATGTATAGAATTCTGGCAACTTAAAGAGGTAAAATGGGTAAAATTACTTGATATTCAGAGCTTACAAATTCACTCTAGCCAAACTGCAAAAAAGTAAACCATTAGTGAGAAAAAGAACACCCAGAGAAATGGTTTACAAAGAAACATATTCCCAAGTCAAGCCTCTCACAATTCTGGTTTGTCTTGAGGGAGAGCAAGGGATGAACCAAGCTGTAACTTAATGTATTTCTCAGTTGCTAGTCATGCTTTAAAAAATGTGCAAATAATAAGAGTAATCAGATTAAAACATGCTTTGTCCATGATCAAGGACTTGTAATGCTGTTTTCTGATGGAAGGAACTCTGATGTAAAGTTTTCATCTCTTGTTTGCTGTTTACAGAGCAACTGAGAAGTAAAACATGCGAACATCATAACCTTAGTCTGCAACATAAAGCCTTCTGGCAAAAGATCAAAGAAGATGGAACATAAAAGTTCCAGATGAAACTTAAAACTATAAAGCTTGAACCAAAGGCGTGAGAATTCACAAGTCTGCTTGTAGAATATCTCTAATAACAAGCATTGCCTCCACGGAAACAAGGCCTTGAGTTGGGGCTGGATCCAAGGAGTGACAAAGGACAGCACACAGTGATGCTGCTGTAATTGTCTTTACAATCTGAAATAGCATCATCCTCATAAGTACCATTTCTTTTAAGGAAAAAAGTCCAAAACATTGTAATGTGCTTCCCATTCTAATCACTAAACAGCCTTTCAGGGAAACCAAGTAATTTGTCAATAACAAAAGGAAAGAAAGAGAGAAAGAAAGAGAGAAAGAAAGGAGAAGAGGAAGAGGGAGAGGGAGAGGGAGAGGGAGAGGGAGAGGGAGAGGGAGAGAAGAGAGAAGAGGAGAAAGGAAAAGAAAAAGAAGAAAGCTTTATTAGAGAACCTTCATATCACAAAGAAAGGCTGCAGAATCCTTTTCCCACACACACCAAATGCTCAAAAGTGATCACCTCATAAACAAAACCTGAGCTCACAGAGCTCTGTCCCTGACAGACCTCTGCCTCTAGCAGCTGTCCCCAGTAACTCACCCAAGAACCCTCTTCCTGCTCAGCAAGAGCAGTGGAGCTGCTCTGAAGGAGTTGCAGGATGATATCTGGGCAAAGCACTCTGGTACCTGAGCTCTAGTTATTGTACACAATATTTACAAATATGCATGATCATAATTGAAATATTTTTCTTTTCATGAAGAGCATATTCTATATATATATATAGATATATGCTATATTCTATAACTGATTCCCAGTCTAAAACAGGTAATAAATTATTTCTATTTCTTTTTCTTTATTCTTGTCCACCCTATTTCTGGTGTGAGTCATTTTATTAAACCACTGAGATGATAATTTTATTTATTATCGTGATAAAACCATTTAATGTAAATGAATCAGGAAATCCTACAGCCCCTATGCTAACAGGAAGAAGGAACTAGAAAAAATCTTGACAAAATCTTTTCTCACACTTTTTGTATACATACTCCAATCATTAATTTATATACCCTGATCCTGCAATTTTTCCTTACCCATAAATCAGCTTGTGAATTAATCACCCCTAAAACAAATACCTTTTACTTCAAATTATGGAAATAAATCTTTAAAATTTCATGCCAATGTGAATTTAAATTAGAGAGTATTTATAGATGAAGGTTTAATGATTTTCTTTATTCACTCATTCAATTTGTTTTTAAGCAAAAATTCCCAGCTCGCTGGCTTCCCTTTTCCCCAGGTACTCTCACTGCAAGTGTTCAGCCCTGTGCTTGTGTCACTGCTGCTGCCTCCAGGAGGAAAATGCAACACCCCAGACATTATCTTATGACTTTTCTGCATTATTAATCAACAGAACTAGCTGTGAAAGAGCAATTAACTTTTTTTTAGCACAAAGAAAAAGAAAACTAAATTAGGAAGTCAAACAATACAAGATAAGCATATTTCAGCTCTCATGGAAGAAATACAGCCCAATTTTCTATGACCAAGCTCCAGATGCATGAGTTTGATGGTGGAGGGGTTTAGGCAAAGGGAAGCAAGTCTTGCCCTCTAACTGATATTAGATGTAAATGTTTCTTTCACTCCTTCTCATCCCCTTCACAGCTCTGCCATTCCCCTTTGAGCCCCTGTGCTTGCCTTGCTGGAGGAAATGAGGAAGGGTACCAATAATTCCCAGGGATCCAGCAATACCTTTGAACCATGAGTTTTAAGGTGGAACACACTTATCCATGGCATTGAAGCTACCTCACAAGGAAGGCTTTGTGAGATGAACAAGGTTTCATGGAAAGCTAATATGAAGCTATTTCTTCATTTTGCAAATCAGACTTGGTCACCAGCTCTGGTGTCCTGTTGTCAAGGCAGTGGTGCAGCTCAGAGTGCACGGATCATTTGCTCTGTTTCTCCTGAACACAACCCAGAACTACCACTTTGGTCCCTGTTCCACAAACCTCAACAGCCCCATCTATCATGTATCAGACACCTTTACTCTTTGGTAAACATCTTACAAAAATTACAGATCCAAATATAATGGTAACAACTCCCTTTATGCTAACACAGACTCAAAAACTTTTTCCACAGATTCAGCAAAAAAACAAGTGTTACATTAGGAGTTTATTCAGGTTTCATGTTTTTTTGAGGCATGCTGTGAATCTGCAAAAAACGTTTGACTTGCATATGGAAAGAAAAAGTGCTACAACAATGCATTTTCTATTGCAAATTTCTCATACTCAATGAACCAGCAAAACTCCTTTTCTGGCAGTCTGCAGACTTAGATGAGATATATTTGGAAACAGGTGCCAACATAGCTTCCACTATAAACTTTAATCAATTTAATTGACTAAGTCCTTATTGGCTAGGCAGGCTATTTGAATGTGGTAGAAGGGCAACGAAGTGCTTTAATTGCTTTAACCACAGAGGGGGTACAGAGACTGAAATGATGGCTCTAGAGAGCAACATGCTCCAGTCAGGATCATATGGAAAGCAAAAAAGGTCTGTATATGTTTTTGTCTCATGCTGTGCAACCACCTCCTGCTGGAGCTGCTGGGTTCAAAACCCCTCAAAGGCAAGACAGCACCTGCACCTGTTAGAGCAAGGATAGAGCTTTAATGAAAAAATAGTCTGGCAACATGCAGCTGAAAGAGAAGAATCTAGAGCTGCATCAGGAGGTAGAGGCTTTAATAAAAAATACTGGTCAGGAGTTTGCTTTCCAAAGCTCGGGAAAAATGAATGTCTGGCTAAGACAGCCAGTTTAGCTGTATTATCTTGGCATCAGTCTGTTTTCATTTTGCCAGCAATAAGTGAATAGTCCATTTTGCATGTACTGCCAGCAATCAAAAGAATCAACTGAGTAGATACATCCTCTATTAGGTATGGTGCTGCCACTGCATTAGCTCTCAGCAATCTGTTAACTCTGTTAATACGAGCTGGGACCATTTCAGAGTAATGCTCTTTTGGCTTCTCACTAAATTTCAAGAAAAAAAGAAAAGGATTTAAAAATTTGACATTAAGCATTCCACAGAATCACATCTGATAGCTGACCTGAACAAGAAAGATTTTTTTTAAATTTTTGAACCAGCTTTCTCAGATCACATCTTTAATTTTATACACAGTTTAGAAAACAAAATCTTACTGAAAGTTCCACCTTAGGTTATGCTGGCCAAAAAGTGGAGGAAAACATTGACGGCATTTCCAGGCAGATTTCACTGGCCTTTATCAAACATACTGTTTATAAATCATTGACTAATTTAAAACCAGAAAATATACCACTACTCCCCAGAAAGTGAGCATGATTTTTCCTGTGTAACGTTCCTGACCCCCCTGGCAATACAGAACAACACACTGGCAAAAGAAACAACGTGAAAGCAGAAGAGGAGGATGGATCTGAATTCCTTCTCCTACCCTGTGCACCTCTTTTATGTTCTGAGAAATATGGATATGCTGATCCCTCTGTGCCTATGCAGATTCTTATTGTTGTTTCCATTAATATTAAAAGCACAGACACAATTCTGCTGATGCATATTCCCAGATTCATAAATAGAACTGAGAGTGTTTTGATCAAATTACTGTTCTTGAAGCTTCCCTCTCAAGGCCAGAAACTTAGTTGTCCAGATTTACAATTCTCTTTTCAATATAAAAGGGTCTCATGGCAAGCTAGGTGATATTCTTTTACAGAAATTCAAAGTGTAGTTTATAAACTAAATTACATCTATAGAGTTATTAAATTGGACTTTTTGTTCCATAGAAAAATTACGCTGCTGAACAAATCTCCCGAGGACCACACACTTCCCAAAGTACCAGCATTCTCCAAATCCCTCAACTGCTAAACTGAACAGACTTTGGTTTAGTTTTCATTTAATTTCTTCAGAATTCCTGCCATTCAGACACTTGAAGTAACACAAAAGAGAGCCTCTGGAGCTCAGGTAACTCTTCAGTCAATTCCCATTGTGATGGAATGGACTGCTCCCCTATTCATTCTTCATACTATTTCAATTTGAGGGCTTTTATTACTGCTGTTGTCAATTATTTTTCAGTAAAGGTACAAAACCCTGTGATTAGTAGGTACAGATGTAGGTTTTTTATTCTGTTTTAAGGAAAACTTTCAGATATTTAAGTTTGAAGCTGTTTTCCCAATATAACTTTTAGAGTTTTATTTGCTTCCAAATTCAGTTCTGCATCAAATGAGAGTCAATTTATTTTTTTTTTGTCATTATTATCTCAAGTGAGCTGAGATTGTACTGATGGAAATGTAAACAGAAGTTGACATAAAATTTCAATACAGAAGCTCATTTAAGAATCAATCCTGAAATTTTGCAGCTAATATATTCATATCTTGGATCAACTCAGTCAATTCTACTCTTACTTATTCAAGGACAAAAAGCATATTTAACCAGCAATTTTAATATTAGTCACTTCCATTTTTACATTAAAATTATTATTGTTTTTATTTCTTCTTTTAATATGATGGTGATGATAACTGAGAAGAATTTTTGAAATCCTTATAGTGGGTAATTTTTTGCTCAGTGCAAATTGAAATGGCTGCAGCGCTTCATAACAGCATAAGAAAAATGTGGATGATTCCCCTCTACTTTTCCTTACTGACTTATTGTATTCTCTGGCTTCATTGTGATGTTTTATTTTAGCACTCAGATCCAACATATGAAAAGAAAGATTTGGGTGGATGGTTGGCTGCTCTTAATCAATGGACCAAAAGCAGCCCTGAGGAGAAGCTCCTGGGGGTGCTGGGGGAGGAGAAGCTCAGCAACTTACTTGACAGAAATCTAAGCTAGTTTGCTAATTCACTTGTGGGACACCTGGCTTAACCAAGCCCAGGCATGAAAAACACCCACCAGCAGTCTATCCCTAAAGAGTACCCATATGTTCATAGAGCTCTTTCGAAGAGAAAAATTCCACCCCTATTGCATCAGGCAGCTCAAATACAATTAAAATCTTACCTCTAACTCTCCCATTCTCAGGTGAAAAGCTCCATAAGATTAAAACATTGCTTTTGGAAGTATTTCCATGATTGCATGGCACACCAGAGTCTACTGTGGACTCTGTGTATTGAATGTTATCCCACATTTTCTAGCAGGAGTTGTGAATGTCAAGTGGTGCAGGTGGAGCTAATAAAAGGTTGCAATACTGTCAGAAGTGCCATTATTTTTGTTGATTCGTCTGTTGTAGAGCTACTCTAAGCCAGGTTTGTGAAAGAATGAGGGGAAATCAATCAGCTTCCTGCTGCTCTGGAGCCAACAGTTTTGATGCCCTATTTTCTCTGCTAGTGTAAGATCCTCTGAGATATACAAGAGCTCTGTTTGGAGTCATGAATCAGTGTAGAAATGCAAAGGTTTTTGTCACCGTTTATTTGTTTAAATACAATGCTGTCAAGTCAAAATTTAAGCTTCAACTCAACTCATTTCCCAAAGAATTCATGTGAGACACCACAACATATCCTGTGTTAGGTGTAGTGTAATTCCCTGCCAGCCACAGGCTCCAGCATCACAACTCCCATTGCTTCATTTCTAAATTACACTCCCTGCAAAGTAGTCATGAGAGGGTGATAAGGAAGAAAACATGAGCTGTCATCTCAATTCACAGCAAATTGCAAGTTTCTCCCATTTCTTGAGAAAAACCAATAGAATAAAATGGCCTCAGATGTCAAAGTGCCAGGGCTGAGTAACCGTGGCTGGGGCAGGTGGGGCTGCCAAGCTCCTGCCTGCTCCCACCTCCAGAGCAGCAGGCACCAAGCCCAGATCTCCACTGCCCTGGGGAAGCCCTCTAGTGATCAGGGGTCTATCCAAGGGCATCCCTTTACATTTTCATATCTTGCCCCGATAAATTGTAGTTTATCAATTTTTTAGTATTTGCCAGACTCTATTCTCACCTGACAGAATTATTTGTAAGCCTGCAAGATGACATGGATTTACATGCCTGAGGAATCAGGGGCTGCCAGCTGCACCTACCACATGGCAAAAGAAGTTTTAAAAGTAGTCATTTCTTATTGTTTGCATCGCCTTAAAAAGAAAACCACATTAGTTCAAGATTAATACTACTGCCAAATCTAAGAACAGAGCCCAGTTTAGGACTTAATTATGAGTCTCTGAGAAGTGAGTTCATTATGAAAGTACAGGATGAATGGTTTCATCACTCCTCTCTGCAGTCCAGCAAAGAGCTGAAGGTAACAGCTATTCTGGCTTTTTTGTGCTGATTCAAAATGTTCTTCCCATCCTACCCAGGAAGGCATCAAAAACCCTCAGTCATTAACTGAACAATTACTCTTTACAGTGTTATCATTTTTATTGCCTAAATGTTCAACATAACCACCCAACATGTTTTGAAAGAGTCACTAAAATTAAGAACACTTGCTCACCTGGTCTTAGATACTATTTTGGATTTTGCTACAAATATGGTGTTCTCATTCCTTTAATATCTTGTTCAGAATAATACCCATAAAATTAAAGACCTCAGATGAATCAGCATCTGTCAGATAGTATCAGAAAAAAAATAAAAGAAAAAAAAGAACAAAGTCAGGGCAAGGCTAAATAATTAAATAAAACATTCAACCAGACAGTAAAATTCTAAGGATAGGCCATCTGGAATATCAATTTCTGTCCTTGTATCCAAGTACCTGATACTCAAGTAATTTCATGAATTATTGTAATCAAAACTTTTCAGAAAAGTAAAAAATTAACACCCAAATAACAACACTGAAGTACTGCTTTGACTATGATCAAAACTGAAATTGGACAAGCGAGAGGGAGAGGGGGAAAAAAAGGAAAAAAAACAAACAGCCAGTCTATGATTTCAGGTAACACAACTGTGAAAATGCTAAACACAGATGTAATGAATATTTCTCTGCCATACTATGGAATTCCATCAGCATTTATTTATTTCCATGTAAAATGCTTGAACATTGGTGCATGTTTAAACACAAATATGTATCATCTAAGCAGTGAAAATATCATCCAGGCTTGAATAAATTATTTGTTTCAATATGATATCAATTACATTTTCCTATTTGGTGTGAAGGTCTCTTGGTACTGCCAGCTATTTACCCATATAAAATTTTGGAAAGTGACTTGATAACTATAAAAACATTTATGCTGAAGAGCTACATACTGTAATGTAGTAGAAACGCATTTTCCTTAATGCAAGTTTTAACTGCACATTAAAAACTTTGGAACCACCCATCATATTTTGCTGTTGTTGTTTGCACTCACTGTATAAACAGAACATTAAATTCAAGACAGAAAGACCTTGGCTTTTTCATTAAGTTTCATAGGCAGTAAGAAAAAGGCTTTCCAACGAAGAGTGCGAACTGCACAATGGTGCAAGGTTAAACAAGATTAACACAGTTTAAAAGCTGTGCCCAAAGTTCCATACCCACGGTGTATCTTTACCTGATTGGAAGAGTTTTTTCACAGAGGCAATTACACCTTCAGGAAAGCAGGCTCTTCCCAGAGCCAGGTGGAGGGCTCAGTGCCCAGCTGCTCCCTGCCACTGGCACCACCCGTGCCACTCCCACAGGGCAGCAAACAGGACCCTTCCAAGACAGGGTTAAAAAATTGCACACAAGACTACACATACCTACATGAGCTCTATCTACCAAGCTGCCTTTCCAAAAGCATCAATGAATCAAACTTCAGAGTACAATTTAGAGCTAAAAGGGATGTGATGCCAATGGGAGCGTTAACACGAGGAATGACATCTCTCCCCAGTCCAGTATTTATAACGGTGTTCATTCACGCACACAAAATAAGCTGGCAGCTTTGAAAAGGGATATTTCAGGGATGGGCAAGGTACTTCCCCCAGGAAAATCACTTCTTCTTTTAAGGCTCAGCTTCACTTTCTGCAAATTCTAAGAGCCATGGCTGCTGTTGGGGAGTCCCACAAAGTAGCTGTGGGCCTCTCTGCAGCGGCACCATATCCGAGCGTGCCACCTTTAGCCATGTAAGCAGTCAAAGCAGAAGCCCTAGAGATGGTTCTGTCCTCTCCACAAAGGGAATTGCCATGCCAGACACATCTCACAGGAGCCCCAAAGGGCCCCTTGGTCCCAGTGATTTGTCCCCTCCACTGGAGTGTGTACCAGCCAACAGGCTGCAGATTGCAGCTCCTCTACCCAGACACCCCTGGAGCTGCACAGTCCTTAACTTAGTCTTCAAAAGGATCACCCAAGGTCTTTTTTATCCTGCTGATTGATTCTAGTGCTTTTCTTGAAGACCTCACAGTATTGGCCAATGGACTCCAGCTATGTATTTTCATCTTTATCATTGTAGCTGACAGAAGTGTTTTGTCTTTTAAATCTAAAATATCTCTAAATCTTGAGAGAAGTGATTTAGAGCCATCTATGCAGGAACAAAACTAATGATAAAAACCACCTGAATAGAAACAGTAATGAATTGCTATAGTAATAGGTGATCTATAACTACAACACATCAATAAGATTAGATAAACAGACTGTTATCTTAATGAATTTGTCTGTACAAGCAATTCCAGAGTCTTCCTTTATCATATCTTTCTTGTAAGCCACACATATCAGTTTACACACATGAAGCAGCTATTGATCTCTCTGGGAAAATGTGCTTATATAGGACTTTCAGAAATAAGAAAGGCAACCAAAAAAAAAAAAAAAAAAAAAGAGGAATATAGCAGAGCTGCCAGAATTGCCATAATGCTGCATTGCATTTCCTGTACACATACACTGGGTATGTTTTAGTAATAGTTGTTGCTATCTGAAGTGTAAACACTGCTACCAGAGAGAAGAAAGCTGGAATGGCTTTGAGGCACAAATATAAAAATATTTATCCTAAAATTTGCATAATCTCATTTTTGTAAAATTAAACTACCTCATTAGTAAAAAAAATTAACAACAAACAAATAACTACTGAGAAAGGTACTGACTAGCCCTGTCAACAGCCTTTGTCCCTTCCAGGGTTAGAGGAGTTAACTGTACTAAATTCTGGGCTATCACTATTGCATTTGGATTATGAGGGCTTAATTCCCAGCTTGTGGAGGTGTGAAAACAGGCCTGCTCTTCACAGCTCCACATGCACACATGCTCTACACCAAGTCCTCATTGCTACTGAGAAGAGACAGAACAAAACGTAGCTAACATTTTTGCCATATACCTTTCTGCTTCTCGTTAAGGAGCGTCAAGGATGAATTAACTTGCTACTCAGCTTCAGAACTTCTGGAACATGCTGGTGTCTTAAATCCTTCATTGTCACCACATCATTACCTTTGTTAACAACTGAACTAAATTATTATTTCACACTGCATACATTAAGCCCCAAACTATACTGGGCTAAAGGGCAGAAAAACTGTACCCACCACCAGTCTGAGCTCTACCCCTCAGATCTCTACATCTGCAGAAAGCCACCTACACCCTTCCAGCAGCTGAGCCTCTAATCCTGATGGGAAGCTGGATCTCACCATTAGGATTGTTATGCATTTAAAAGCCACACTATGCAGTAATCAGGGGTTGAAACATCTACTGTGAAACTGTAAGTCAATGAACACAACCCTAATAACAACTTCCTTTTCAGGCAGCATAAAAACATACATATATTTGTAAAAAAGAGTATTTTGAAAAATCAAATATTCAATTGTACAGATCTCCTTAGGTGTTTTCTACACTCTTTAAATCAAATTCAAGTAAAAAAACCCAACACTCGAAGGATAGCTTTTCCTCTAAGTCACTGCACAAAATGCAGATTCCACACATCTTATTGCTGGAAGCCTGGAATATTAGCAAGACTCAAAGCCAGCTCTCTGTTCAGCAGTACCCATGAGAGTTTGGGGGGAGGGCTGCTTACATACATCTATTTCACTGCATATCCAGAGACCTTTATATAATTGTTTTATTAATTACTCCTGGCCATCAAGAAAAAGGATCTTTAAATTGAATTTCTTTCTAAAATCATTATTACTTATTAATGTACAATTATCTTACCATTGCCCATTGTTTTCTCAAGTCAAGTTTTCATTAGAACAAAAATTCATGTGTGAAAGGGTTCTTGAAGTGCAGTCAGACCTTTTGCATGCATTTGTGCTAATTACCAGAGATTCTTTTGTTATCAGCCCGGATGTTAATGACAAAAGAAGACAAGTGTAGAGTCTATTTTGCTTGAGCTAATTACTAACCATTCCCCATTCAATTTATGCTCGGAGGAGTACAATAATCATGACACAGTGCATTAGCTGTGTCCCAGGCACTTTCTGCCATGCTGAGTGTTAATTGTCAGCACAGATTCCAGTCAGGAATAACAGTCTCAGGCATGTCTGCTCATGAGCAGTGCTCTAGCAATTTCTTCTGTGCAGTAAAACAGGCCCTTTTAATTTTTTATGTAGGGGGAATACCAGAAAATTTCCTCTTCTGTAGAGGCAAATGGCATTGCTCTCAATGGCTTATAGTTTTTATGATTAAACACTGTACCTAATTAGAAAAAATTAATGAACCAGAGCTAAGAACCAAAGAATGTGACAGAAACTGAACTCACCTGGACATTTTTTTAAACCTATTTTGGGAAAGTATATCAATACAAGTGAGCTGCATACCTTACATCAAAAGCAGGGAGCTTAGAGGGCTAGTCATAGGTAGTAAACCATTTTGTATTATCCAAAACCCAGTGAATTTGAAAAGGTTTTAGTGGATTTAGCATTGCTTCTGGGTCTTTGCGATCTTGAAAATTATCGGATTTATGGTAAATCCTCCAAAAATCGTTTCACAGAGTGTAATGAATAGTGATAGATATTTCAAAGTCATTAGTCTCCTCTATCCTGTGCTCTGGTGATATCACACTCTAAACTAAAAGCACCTGTTCTATAATGATCTAATGTATCAAGTCTGGTGGGGTAAGAAGGAAAAGAAGGCTCATTTCTCTTCTGTGCTCATGCTTCTTTAACAAATGATTGTGGAAACCCAAAGTGCAGCCACACAAAGCCTGCTAATAAATTTCTTCAGAATGTCACGTGGCAAACAATGTACCATCATGCCATCCTAAGAAACTTCATACATAAAAAAGAAACAAAAGTTTTAGCAGTCCTCAGTGTAGTGGCTGCTTTTAGGATTATCATCTAGAAGACACAATCAATGCAGGTACAAAGATTTTTTGTGAATTTTTGCCACGTCCACACTTACTCTAACAGCTCTATCTATCAGTTTTCCTGGAAAACCTATCCATTGGTTTTCCTGGAATTCCTGCAAGATTATTCAATGCACTGATCAACCCAGAATAGCTGTTTGTGGCAAGGAACAGGAAAATACCCTGATAAAGCAGTGAGTATTGTTATTAAGTTATTAGACCTTAAAGAACATACCTATTCCTAATGGAGACATAGCCAAAAGTGCCTCATCTACCCACTGTTAACAAAAAAATCATCTGCTCCTCAGGCAAAATGTTTGAAGTCAGTATTTTGCCACATGCTAGTGTCACAAAGCCACGTCATGCAAGATTAGATAGATTCTACAAATCAGCACAAACTTTCCCAAAGCAGCAGGAGAAGAGCAAGAGCACAAACTTGTGCAGTGTGATCCTCAGCCTGAAGGACTGGAGGTCTGTCCTGCCTGAGCACTGCTCTCACAGCCTGCTGTGCACTGTAGTGGTACCATGCAAATATGGAGAGAGATGCATTCAAATATAGATCTCTGTAGAAAAGCATCTGCTGCCACTTGCAAGCCTCAGCACAACTTTCACAGGCTGACATTTCACTTTCCACTTTAGTGTAGAGGCTTTCTTTAATTTAGGAAAAATATATTCAGTCCTACCCTACAAATAGAATCTGTACCAAAAAAAAAGCGTTATTTTGTTTCTTAAAATTGTTATCTTATTTGCACCTATAAAAGTTAAAAGCACCACTGTTTTCCTAGGAAAGCAATCACTTCCATGGCTGAAGTTTAGAAATGTAGGATTCATGTTTTTAGCAGTGTCCCATCAGCTCATTAGTAATGGTGGTCGCAGTCACACAATATGAGCACATGTTCAGAGTTACACAGAAATGGAGGTGTCAGCTTAGAAGGCTGATATCTTTTTCTTTTATCTCAATCGTTTTCTTTTATCTCCTCTCCGATACAGCACCAGGAAGTTTCTCTGCACATTTGCTTCTGCTTTTACAGTCATCAAACACCGAGCTGCTTTTGGTTCCCTTGCTATAACAGGCAGGTTCATTGACACACTCATTAATTTGTAACTTAAAAGCAGAGGGAAGAGAAACAGCTAATTGCTGTAGCTGATAGAAGTGGCATTTCCATAGACTGCAGCACACACACACATCCCTGCAGTTTCAGCTTTTCAGTGCAGCACCTCCTCGTTTGATGCAGCTGAACTACGCAAGGCAGCCCCATAGTATGAGTTTCAGTATAGCACAGCAGGGAGGAACATCATAACAAATGAATCATCAGAGCTCTTCCAAGCGTCAAGACCTCCATTTTCCTAATTTACATTTCAAAGGGTCTGTGGTTTGAAGTAGTAAAGAAATCATTTGCTTTTGCAAGATAAGTGCTTTTCCAAGTAGGAAACTCGGTGGCAATTCCAAAAAAGTGTTCTGATTATAATTTTTGTCTGTATTAGAACAGACACAAAAGACTTTCAGGATCCCTCCATCAAAAGCTACCCAGTGTTCAGCATTTCTGCAATCTCTGACCATGTACTGCTCCCATGGAACCCTGGGTCAACATGCTTAGCTGCCTTGAACACTTGGCAGAAACAAAGTGTTCTTTAAATAGATGTTTGTAGGCTACAATACAATGCAATACAATTAACTGTGGAATGAAAACACCTCCAAGAGGCATTGTCAGAAACAGAACAGAATGAAGACATTATATAAATCTTGCCTCTTGAGATTCCTCCCAGAAGTTTTTTGGGGAGGATGTTTTTGGAGCAATTTGCAGCATTGTCTGCTAGTGAGCTTCTGGGCAGAAGGAGCTGGTGCCTCCAAGCTATTGCCATTTGTACAGTAAGGCTCTTAACTCTCACTCTCTCATATTTCTGCAAGGCAGGACATTCTAAATGTTATAATGGCCCATCAGTGGTCCTAAAGGGAGGTGAGGAAAGGAGCAGAGCGTGTTCTCACACTGTCTGTCACCCACACAGTCACTCCCTCTCTCTGCCTGGAGCAACAAATTCCCACACTAGGAATGGCAGTGAAGTGACAGTCAGCACCACAACCTCTCTTACTCTGTATTTGGGCAGAACTACATGGATCTCACCACAGGGCCCAGCAGAATGTATAACTGTTTCTTATTAATCTGCATAACAAAAATTAAACCTCACAAAACCAACTTTAAGTCATTTGCTCTTGGGGGTGACACTTCATGAAAACCTGCCTGGTTACTCTTACATGTTCTTCCTACAACTGAAACTCCAGCTAGAGGAACAAAGATTCCAAGGATTCCTACAGCTCAGCACACAGTAACACTTCCTAGCGAGCACCTGGCTTTCATCATGCTCACAAGTCCTTATGACAAAGCCTGTCATGAGAACAGGTAATTGCAAAACAAATTAATTTCCATAATGCCAAGAGGGATCAAAAAGAGGGTGTTACACTTCAAATTGTTGCTACTAATTCTTAAATTTTCTGTTCTTCAAACACAGTAGCTGCCAAAATTCAGGCTTCTCATTAACTGTATCCAGGTAATTACAGAACTTTCTGGACAGAGGAGAAAAGAGAGCAATCCTTCTAAAAGCAAGGAAGCAGAAAATCAGAGTGGCTCATTGATCTCCCTGTAGCCATCTTGTTGACTAATTTTGGAAAAAGGAGAATTTGCAAAATGGACAGACATTCTAACCCCCAGATGTAACAGCAAGCAACTCAAAGCTGGCTCCCTCTGTCTGGGAGATTACATTTTGCCTTCAGTCAAGTTCATGGTGTGTGGATTCCTCCTCTCATCATTGTTTACTTGGAACAGTAATACTCTAATTACTTCACAAATATATATTTGCATATAATTAAGGAATTATGTATATCATTTAGTCACTCTAATTGAAGTTATCAAATACAAAATTCTCTTGTAATTTGAAAGGGTCAGATCTTTAATGTCCTGAATGCCCTAGATAACTCTATGACAGTGCAATGTTGAGTGAGAAGTGGTATTAAAATTAAAAATATTGAGAAAGATATAATAATAAATGTAAAATTCTCATGAAAGCAAGTCAAATTAGATAGTAAATCTTACATGACATTGAAATATATCACGTTTAATGCATCCAATGAAATCTATCATGATAGCTTGTTCCAATAGATTATTCCTTTCAGGTGTGGATGAAGAAATCATTGAGACAAGAGTCATTTTTAATTCCATTTTAGTCCTTTTAATTCCATTATGGCACTCTCTTGGCCTATGCAGTAGTGAATTCCAGTATAGAACAGCCTGAGCTCAGCATCCAAACACCTGTTTGGAGTTTTGGAAAACCCCTCCACACAAAGCATCCTCTTGGGAGGCCTGGTTTGAAAGCCTGAGACAGAGTACAAAATAAAGATTTCCATATACTTAATTTAGAATTTGCTTCAGATACAAGCTAAAAACTTGGAAAACAGAGTTTATAAGCACTTCTTTAGGATCAACAAAATTATCTGTGTCCCATTCTCATCCTTTCTGCCTCTAGAGACAGTCTCTGTCTAAAGCTATGAGCTTTAATACAGAGATGATTTGATGCATGTGATCATTTCTGGCAATTGTTGTTTCCTGGGAAACAATGACAGCTCCTCTCAGCACACAGAAACTGCATCAGCACACACACCTTGATCCCAAGCTTCACCTGGTGTGCAAGACCAAGTTCTGAATTCACTTAGTAACTAACTGATCCACTTCAGCCTGTCATTTGCACTATCAAATACATTTAAAGGTTTATTGAGTGTTTCCTTTCCACTGAATCTTTCTCACATCTTACCTTTTCACATTAGTATTCCAGCTAATCATTATTGCATTATCTCATTGTATTTGCATTTGATTATGATGGCACACAGGTGGCAGAACAGTACAAATCAATCAGGAGAGGCTGTTTTCACAAGGAAATGCTTTGTTTCTTCACAAGAAAACTAAATAAGTATTCTTGGAAAACCTTGAAGTACATTTTAACAGGTCATGTTTGAATTTGAGAACTAAAGGCTGGCTATTCTCAATGTCGAAAATAAATGAAAAGAAAAATTAAAAAAAAAAGAAAAAAAAATATTTCCATCACAAAGCTTTTTATATGCAGGGAAACCTGTTCATCAATCTTTAATTAGTAGTGAAGGAGAGAATTAAACTGAAAAGCTGAAGTTTGGAGACTTGCTATGTCTTGAAAAGCTGAAGTTTGGAGACTTGCTATGTCTAGGGAGACTCTTATGCTGTTTATTTTCCACCAACAGGAAAAGCACAATGGAGATCTCCCTGTACACTGTTTTCTGCACACTGAAAGTGCACAGTGCCTGTGCTGAAATTTCTCCATTTAATAGGAATTGACAGGACACCACAAGGGTTGGATACCTCAATGATCACAAATAAATTTTGTTGTGTGTGTAAACAGGAAAATACATTTTGTGTTTCTGAAAGTTGAAGCCTAGCTTCTGGTTTTATTCTAGCTAGCAGCAAAATGTGGAATTTGGTGGGGGTGGTGGTGATGGTTGGCCCATCCTGGAGATGGGATCCTGTGTTTAACAAAGCTGGAAGATAATGTGTAATGGCAAATCCAGTCTTTGCTCTTTTGTTCTACCTCAGGGGAAAACACTGTAGAAGCAGTTTATGCACACACAGTACTCTTAAATCACATCCCATAGCAGATGTGGACTTGAAATGATTGCACAATTTGCTTTGCATCTACAAATGTGGAAGCTTAAAATAAGTCTTGGCAATTAACAATTCAGTGTGTTCCAAGGTTACAGCTGGTGGAACTGCTTTCAAGTGATTTATCTGCCTTTTAGTGATACCCCCAGAGTTTTATGAGCATGAACCCCGCTGCAGCCACACACTGGTGATCCATTCTCTTTATCATGGCAATGTTGTCTTGAGATTCGAGGAAAAAATGGACTTGGAATGATGTGTATATCAGAAGCAGCAAAATGCTTTTGAACTCAGTAAAACACAAGCCTCATTTATCTAGCTCCAGCTTTTCTTTGCATCTCTGAAGTCCCCGTTCCTTAGAAAACAATGTAGTTATTTCATTTAAAGCTGGCTTCTTTTTCCCCTCATGTAGTTCACAAATACTGTATCAATTTCACCCACATGAAACTAAGCTTAAGACAATCCGACCTGACTTGGTTTAAATTCAAAATACAAACCCAAACATACTGATTTCCTTGTATTTAGCAAATGGAAAATTTCACTTTAAAACAGTGAGGAAATTAAAACTTCTTGGTCTTCTCTACTGCAGTATTTTCAAAGTCAATAATGACACAAAAAATCCAACTACCAAATATTTTCTTTAGAAAAGCTCTTCAGAAAATACTAATTAAGTACATTTGAGGAACTAAAATCTCATCAGTCATGAACTTTTGATAGCTCCCCAGTTCCTTCCAGGGAAAGCCCCAGGGATTTATGGAGCAATGTCCTGGACATCCAGGGCTCCCCAGCAAACCAGCAGGCAGGGAGCTGGGATTCCTGGGACAGTGCACTCCAGGCAAGCTCCTGCCTGTGTCAGAAGTCCCAGAGCCAGGGGCCACTGCTCCCCTGTCCCTCCTGAACCAGGTAAGTCTGGGAAGCACTTTTAATTCAGAGTATTTTGGGACAGAGCGTTTTTGGCATTGCCAAGGCAACCCGAGTTGAAACAAAATAAATTATTGAAAAGAATTCTTCACTTTTGAATAAATTCCAGAGCTGAGAAAAGCTGAAATAAATCTTCAGTTTATGGGTCTGGGAACACTGGGCTGAAGTGACCAGGCAGCAGCCAGTCCACACACAGATCAGCAGGATGCATTTCCTCCCGCAGCACATTTAGGCAGCAGGGAATAATCTCAGAAACTACTCATGGAAAAGCAGACACTAGACTGTTTCAACCATCCTAGATTACCTTCCCTCTGATTTACCTGCCTCAGCTACACAGGTGACTCTAGTGTGCTCCTCTAAAAGTACATGAGAACATTCTTCTCCCTCACCTTTTCTAAATTAAATCCAAAGGGAGATAGGAAAAGAAGATCATTTTACTTCTAGTACAGCATTGCCTGACTCTACTTCTTACCATGTGATTGTGGAATATATTCATTCACAAAGAAAGATCTACAGATCCCAGCGTGGTCTGTGGTCTCAGTCTGCATTCCTGTCGCTAAGAGAAGTTATTACTGCAATGTCACCTCAGTTTGAGGCAGCAGACAAAATAGATTAACAAATGTTAGCACTTTTCTCTGTTCCACATTGCTTATATCAGTAAAGATAAGTGTTTCAGACTCTGGGGAAGGGATTTGGACTGTTTGGTTGGAAATCTAGTTAAAGGGTTTTCCTCACCTTAGATCATGTTGGAGCTATAAACCTGAGGTTGCTTGCAACAACTATAATTCAATGGAGCCTGGGAGAAGGGGGCAGGGAAACCAATGTTTAATTGTTCCTCAATAAACTGTTCCATAGCATTATTGCAACAAATCAAAGCTCTTATCGCAGAATGAGGAAGCTTTTATTTGAAATAATGACAATTTGAGCTTCAAGAACCAAAGTCCTCAGAAACTGCAGCCTCACATCTCAGTCACTGTACCTCTGATCTCTTCAAAAGCCCTAAGGATATTTATTCTATGTTGCTCAAGGATTCCTCAGATAGTTTGGCAGAGACAGCAAAGGAACTTGGTTTTGCCCTCCAAAGCCATATAATAAAGTGCTAATAAGAATTCCCCAAGTGTGATATCAAGATGCCAGTGTTTCTCTGAGAAAGCTTTTATCTTTGTAGGGCACAATTTTTTTCCTGTATAGACAAGCAGAATGGGATTTTCAAAAGAATTCACTTTAGCCTGACTCAGAGAATAAAGTAAAATTTCTGGTGAATTCAGAGGGAAGAGATGAACAGCTGCTTCTGAAAATGCTTCCTGTACCCTACATAGTGTGTGAAACCACCACTGATGGAGGAATGCATTAAATATAGCAAAAACAGAACAACCTCTCCAGCCAGGAGACTTAAGCCATGTATCACTGTCCAATGGACAGGGACAAAAAGTCATGAGCAGAGAGAAGAGCTTGCAGCTCTTACAGTTGTATCTGATATCACTGTTAAGTGAAATATTAACTGAAAAATTACAGAAGAAAAAAAATACAAGACTGTTTTACATTTTGGATATATTTCCTGTGGAAAAAAAAACAAGCTCATAGAACAGAGAATATCTGGGAAGTGCTCAGCATTCACTTTCAATCTAATCACATCAGCATGCATTGCAGTTTTGACAAATCTATTAAGCCTAAATAAAAGTATTCATTAATAAAGACTGAACAGTTGTTTTTTGAGGCAAAGCCATCATGCATTACATTGTGGAAATAGAAAATTTATGCTAAGTATTAAAGACAGAATAAAAAATATGGAGATTGCTTCATTTCTCTTTTCTAAAACTGTCAACTGTTAATGATCTTTCAGAGGCAGAATTACTTCATATATCAAGCAGAGATCTGCCTCAGATTACTGCTTCAAAATGGGGCTTCTTTTTTTTTCTAAAAATTCTACCTTTGAGCATTATATAGTAGGCCAATGTAAAGGTTTAACAGTGGAGAAACTGAGTAAAAAATGACAAGGTGGACAGCTTCTATTTGTAATGAGTATTAATCAATAAATAAAATGTTAAAGCATTTCAGCTAAAAGTTGCTTCAGGAATACAGCTAAAGATATCAGCAATCTTCACAACATGGCAAGATGCTAAAAATGAGAATGGCCAAGCCTAGGATTCCATTTCTGTGGCAGGATATATGGGTGAACATTTCAAACTTTGCTTAGTGAAATTAGAAAAACCAAAAATAGAACCTCCCTACTTCTGGGAGAATAGTTCTTAACAAATCATTCATTCAATTAATTTCACTTTACCTATTCACAAATTGCCTGCAAAACACTTATCATTTTCTCCAAGGTGCTACTTCAATTAATTCACTGTATAATTTCAGTGAATAACTTTTCAGCTGCAGATTGTGACAAGTGTTCAGTATTCATAACTTGAAAAGTGTTGATTATCTCTAACTGATCTGGGAGTGATTGATGTCAGAGCAGGAGTTGGTCCTGCCCACGGCCCTCTGCATTTATTCCTCCTGTGTAACCTGGCATTAGCAAACTACCCAAAGGCTGAGTTACATCTGCTATTTACTTGCAGTAGTTCAAATGCAGCTTTACAGTGAGCATAAACACCTTTCTGTTTAAACTTGATTGCAGGAACTCAGCTACAGATAGATAACCCCACATGGCTAGCTTATATCTAAATGACTATTATTTTCTGGATGGAAGTAAGTTTGAAGGTAGCTCAGACTAGGAAGGCTTGATGAAATCAGCATAAGTGATTTCAGTAAATGACATCTCTTGCTGGGAATAGCCCACAGCCCAGACAGATTCCAGAACTGAACAAGGTTTCTGTCTTGCTTCTACAGACAGCTACCATAAACCAAACCATTGAAAACCATAAAGCAATTCAGCACTTTGTGGAGAAATCTCATGATCATGCCTTGCCAGAAAAAATAAGCACAAAGGAAATATTTCAAAGTGAAAGCCTTCAGCTATTCAGTGGTAAGGGCTGAGTCACACAGCAGCTGTTGAGCTGCTTGCACGTATAGATCTGGGTAACCAATTCTAGTTATGCCTTTAAGAAATTAAGCATTTGTTATACTGTGCTATCTGAGTTACCTGCCCTGTGAGCTTTTATTAATGATCTGTTAGGTGTCTTCTCTTTGGCACATCACACACCAGCTACCTTTCAACAAGTGACCTTTTGTTCCTCAGTCATCTTTCTCCTTTCAGGACTAGATTTCAGTTTCACTGTCATTACTTTATGTTGTTCTGTGCTGTTTTTTCTGAAAATCCATCTCTCACCTGAGCCTTAGTGCTCACCATCTTTAATTCCTACCACTCCTGCCCTCCTGCAGCTTTCCTGGTCTCCCACACCACCATTCTTGGCTCTTTATCCTCCACACACACAACACCCAACCTGAAATGCACCTTCACCTGCTGGCTGTCACCCAGCTCCAACCTCTGGAGAGGAGCTCAGCCTCTGACCAGCAAGCTGAATTTCATACATTTCATACACACCTTCTTCTACTTATTGCACATCTCCACATGGAATATTTACTAGATCTTCAGGTCAGAGGGCACCATAAGATCATTTACCTAGACCTTAATCTCTTTCCTTATGCAAAACTTTAGATTTCTCCACATATCAAATAATTTTCCCATATACTTGTCCATAGATTGTTTCCAGAAAAACTACAAATCAAGAGGATCAAGGATCAAAGCCATTAAAGCAAATAAATGAGTTTAACTGGCAAAAATTCCTGCCTTGCCCTGAGGCTGGTGAGCAGTTTGATGCTGACAGTGTGAATGTGACAGGTCCACCAGGCCTGGAGAAGTCTGCCTCTTTGTGCACATGTGGGTGGCCACTCAGAGGCACTTCTGAAGAAAGTAAACAACAAAACCAGCAGGCTGTTGCTTTTCTGAGTGGCTGGGAGGGGAATTCCTCAGCTGGGCACTGAAAGGATGAGTTTGGCTGTCGCTCCCTGTGTTTGGAGCCTACGGAAGGTGACGCAGGCGGGCTTGCAGAACACGGCTCCCTGGTGGACCATCCCTGCACACAGCTGTCCTCCTTCCCTCTTCCAAGTGCAGACAAAATGTCCTTGGAGATATTCTCCTTTGAGTTGATATGTAATAAAATGTCACAGTGATGCAAGAAACACCGTTTTTGTATATGTCACTACAAAGATATCAGCCAATGCTGGCAAATACAACTGAGGCATCTGCACATTGTTTCCAAGGCACTGACAGACTTCAAAAATTATCAGTCAAAGTAAGATGTTTGAGCAAAACAGCTCAGTTACAGAACAGTGTTCCTGTAGATTCAAACATGTGTCTCACTTGCAGTTCCATTCCACTGGAATTATTGTGACTGTTTGCCAAGTGGAGTTATCATCAGGGTTGGCAATGGTGGGACATCACATCACATTCTGGCCCAAACAGTCTGCTCTGCAAGTCCTCCAGAGCATGGAGGATCTTTGGAGTTGCACAGAAGCAAACAACCATAGAAAATATTCAATTTACTTCATAAACCTAATTTTAAGACACTGAAAAAAACAAAAAAAAAACCCATCAAATGTTTTCAAAGAGTGCATGCCTAATATTTTCTGACTATTAGATGCTCTACAAAGTCTATGACTGGATACTTTGGTACATTCAGTAAATATTAAGAGAAAAAAATCCAAATTGCATAAATGCTTACTTTTTCTCTTATTTTTTTATTAATCCTCTGACTAATCTATAGAGGATGGTGACATTTTTTTTGTATACAGCTCCCATTAAAGGCTATGGAGTTACAACAATTAAATCAACATATCTTTCTAAGTCTTAGGCTGAAAAGCTGAAGCTGAAATTGGCAATAAGTTTCAGCTCTTTTCTCCCTCTCTGGTTTGGTCAGTAGAAAAACTGAGATTATTCTATAGAATCTTTTACATTGTGGCTTATCCTGAGAACTAGTGACTGTCTTTAAATATGTAAGTCAGTTTTCAGATTCAATAGGGATGAACAAAATTAGGGATAAGTCTCAATGGAGTGTTAGGAATGATCTGACTTGGAGCATGTCACTGGCATTTAGATACAGAGAAACATCATGGCAAAGCTGACACCACTATGGAGAAACAGCTTCTACATAATCACCTAGCTCACGTTAAAGAAAGTATTTCAGCACATTGCTGGACTATTCACAACAAAAACCTGGTCAAAAGGCTGTAATATATAAGATATTCATTCCTTTCCTAGAGTTTAAATGAAGAATGTGATTAAGAATTTAAAACTACAGCACAAGAGATTATTCATTTTGTAACAGCAATACAAAATATATTGGCTTTGCCACAGAATATTTCATTAAAATCGGTTTTATAATTAGTTTTACCGCAAACTAAAAAACCCAAATGCAGTTCTTTTAATGCAATTAGTCTATCTTATATTTCAATGATGCAAAGTCTTGTTGAGTCATAATAAGACCAAAATAGATTTTTCTCTGCATTCCCTTTTCATTAGTGATTTTAAATCCAGAACTTAATATCCAGCTTCTGATGAAATTTCCTCCTCCTTTCCTACCAACTCTCTTAACAGTTGAGTATCCCCATCTCTTCCTGTACCAGTCTGAAGTTACTGTTCAGTTTTAAGAGGGAAAATATTATACAGAAATCTGCAATATTCATGTTATAACTAGGTTTTCAAGCTATTATGTGGTATTTGAACTCAAAAAAATAAGGTTCCTGCCTATTTAATGGAAACTAAATAGGAAATTCAAGACATGACTCACCTTAGAAGATGGCTGAGCTGCACAGCCCTCTTTGCAGTGTTTCTGAATATTGCATGTGACCATGTCAAAACACTGAATTTTGAAACTCTAAGATCCATTTATTTCCTATTCTGTATGTACTTCCATTTCTAATTTAAAAGATGAGTGTATTCAATGAAATAGAAATATGTTATTGATATTAAAAAAAAAAGCATCTGGGAGAGACCCTGTGGATTGTGAAACTATTTTACTGAATAATTCTTTAGGATAATAATCTTATAAGGTTTATTTTGAAAACACTCAGGTCTATATTATATTTTATCTTACATTAATACTGAGGGAAAAAGTCTTTTCACTGCAGCTGTATTCTGGTTTATTTCCTCTGCTCTGCTTTGGAATCTACAGTACCTCATAGACGTGGAGGATGATGCTGTCTGCCCCCAAAAGCATTATTATAGCTTCAGAGTAGGCCAGTTGTCTCCTGACAGGTCCTTATTCTTCGTGTTAAGTATCTGACAATATCTCTAATTAAACATCTACATATTTACTTGTTTGCTTGGGCCTAAAACATCAGTTTCTCTGCAAATGCAAACTAAAGTTTGAACTTAACACCTGTTGTTTTATTCCCTTCAAGGAGAAAAATTGTATTTCCTGTATTTTTCTTGTCAAGAGGTCATTTTAAAACCATTTTAGAATGTGTTTTGTACCCCACAGCAGCAGCTAAGCTCCATCTCTGCTTTCAGCAGTCCCACTAATTAGAGATATTCATATTATTCCCCTCTTCGGTTTATTGGCCATTTTCTGTCACACCCATGCAGCCTATCTTTAACTGCACTGATTTCTAAAGGACTTTTAATGACATAACTGGAAATACAATTTATCCACTGTTGAACCAGGCTTCATGACCTGCTTAGGTCTCTGGATATCAGCCAAATGCAATAATTAAGATGTAAAATTGTTTATACTGTTCTCTGTAAGAACTAGAGAAATCTGGATCATATATGGATTTTTTTCTCTCCAGCAGTGGCATAAAAATAAAACTATCTTTAAATTAATGAAATAGTATTATATTACAAAGACTTCTTGTTCTGACTATATAGAACTGTAGATAAACAACTATAAAAGAACTCTAACAGAACAATTTTTTGTTTTCCCTTGTCATTGAAAATAACCCTCTGAAAGAGCAAGAATAAATATGTATCAAAATTATAGTTTTTAATAATATTGTTCAGACTTCTGGCAAATGGGAGTCACATGAAGTGACCTGGGGCTTGATGAATCCCTCTGTAATGTGACCATGTGTGTCCTGCAGTGCAGGTGCAGTCAGGTCAGTGCAGCAGGTCTGAATCCCATTTAACAAGAGCACCTAAGTGCTCAGCATGGGAATAAAAGTCAGCTCTGCTGTCTCAAAATCCATAAGGACATTTTCCTGGGATTTCAGACAGACTCATTGCTTTTGTCAGGTGCCTGTAAATCTTGAACAAATGGCTTCATCAGTAAGTCAAACTATGAGGATTTCCTTGAAACAGCTCCTTATCTTCAGGGAAAAGTTGGAAGAAAAATCATAGTAAAGTGTTTATTTCAAGCTTAAGTTGACCACAGCAGCTAGAAAGAAGAATGCACTGTCTGTGTACATGTAGGATATGGCATTTCAGATCCAACTGCAAAAAAACTCCTCGTGGTGCTTCTCTCATCATACTGAACCACACTACTCAATCACTTCCCCTTAACAAAGAGTAATTCTGTACAAAAATATAGCAAAGATAATCACAGAAACTGTCTCAAACATCTTCAAGCAGCTGTACTGTTAAAAGTTTGAATGTCTGAAACCATTTGTAAACTATGTGTTTCATAAAGCTCCCTCACTGCTTTCCCTATTTTTTTATTTATTTTTCTCCTTAGTGTGTGTTTCAGGCCAGTCTTTCATTTAATAAGTTGCTATCAACCATGAAAACAAACTCTGGGAGTCTTAGAAAAAATGCATGCAGATAACAGCTATCTTCACAACTTAATATAGATATTTTAGAAAGACAAATGTGATATAGACAGGAGTCAAGTTGATCATGTATTTTCATCAGTACAATTTGACTGTTGCTCACATTGTTACAGGAGGAACAGAATTTAGACTTTGATTCATTGGCTGGTGTTCCTTGCAAGTCACTGGATGGGTCTCCTTAATCTGAAAAAAGAATCTCTCTCTTTCTAATGAATTTAGGATAATGGCTTAAATTGTCTTTAAATGATGACAGAGATCTGGATTAAACCAAGTCTTATTAGCATAATGACTTTTGCATTCTGCTTTACCATATTTAAGGAAAAAAAGCTTTTTATCACTTCTTCAGCGTTAAAAGGAAAAGCACTGGGGATAACCTGAGATGGAATGTATCCTACTCAAGTCTAGTGAATTATTCCACAATCCTCACTCTGAGAAATTCCAACTGTTTTCCAACATTTGAGATAAAAATTTTTGAGATAAAATATATTTTCAGGAAGCTAGATCCTTCTAGCCTAGAAATGAATTTGGAGTTTTTTCTTTACAAGGATCTTGCACTGAGATGCTTAATTAATTTCTAATGAGTTGCACTGTGCTTTTGCTGAGTATGTGTTAATGTGTTATTTTTTCTTCCTGTAATTGTGAATCTTCTTGGTTCAGAGCACAACTGTCATGTCCCTTTGATGTATAATAGATATAAAAAGTCATAAAGGCAAGCCCGGAGCTCTGTGGTTTAACTGTATTTAGGTATGCAACCAAATTGGTTCTCCTAATGTTCATTATGACTCTAGCATTATATATGTAATCTGAAGCCTATAAAGTAAAACATGAAATTTCTTACAGATTCTCCAAACTACATTCTAAACTTCATCAAAGCATTGCCTTAAGGAACTAATCAGTTTCAGAGTTACAGTCAAGTGAGTTATAATGAATGTGTTCACAATGGAAGCCATATCAGAATTAAAACCCATTTTGCTCTCAAAAAGTTACAAACCCCACCCCACTCCCCGTCAAAAAAATCCAACCAAAGACAAAATCCCCTGGGCCCCAGGCCTTCATCCCATTACAAAGCACAACTCAAATAATTTTTTGGTAATTTCTCATTGCATTACCTCATCCTTCTTTACTTCTACTTTTCTCTGACAGGGTAGTGACTTTATTGTGGGTCTTTGTGCTATGAATTATTTCCTCTTCTGATTCTTTAAAAGCCTGTTGACTGTAATTTGATGCTACACTCTATAGGGGACAGCACAGGCTTGTCTTTTCCCTCCCTTGCAAATATTTGCCTTCTCTAGAGAAAAACAAAATATCATTTCCTTACAATCAAATATTTTTACCACTAGAAATCAGCTTCCAATCTCTGTTTTGTTATTCATTATGACTACAAAGTACATCGAGCACTGATATTGATGTCCACCCAAAATTTTACACAATGTGCTTGAGCAACAGAATTTGGCCAATTGTGATTACCTGGAAGGACAGCAGTCAGAAAATTCTGAGTCTGCCTGGGGGTACTACAGTAAAATGATTGCCAAAAAACAGCCCTGCCATTGAGACTTATATCCTAAAACTCAGCAGTGGGGTTGTGAGCTGCAGCAGTTCTGTAGTTTTGGCATTTACTACTGCTATAAACCTGGGAGAAAGCAAAAGTGGTTCCATTCTTTGGCTGGTAAATTGTACTAACACAGAGGACTAAAAATAACCCCAGCCATTCCTGTTGGTTGTAAGTCATTTCATCCCTGATATGCTAGAAAAACATGATTATTTTCACATTTCACTCATATAACAGATGAGATGTGAAATGAGTGTCATGGTTGATAAACACCACAGTGGCTGCTAAGTCTCACGCTATGTAAACAAAAACTTCTCTGTTCACTGTACACAAAATTAACAATAAAAATTACTGTGAAATTTGGGTATAAAACCAAGCACAACTTCAGAGAGAAAAGGGTCATTACAGAGGAAATGAGTTGGTGACAGCAGCTCTCCCAGCCAGCTGCAGCTGTAGGAAGTTACCCATTGACTTTGATAGGAAATCCAGCCTGTGCATAAAATATTGCTTCAAATACTCTAATTCCCACCCAGTTCTAGGGTTTAGTGGAACAAATGAGGAAGCAGAAAAGCACAGAGATCAGTTTTGTGCAATGTACCTACACATAAGGCCACCTGACAGTGACCTCAGCACAGCCCAATAGGTCTCTGACACAGAAAAGCCTTTCGCTCAGAGCTGGGAGCACAGCTCTCACTAAATGCCATCTACTGCTCTAAACTCCTAATTTTCTGGAATTAAAAGTCTCTCAGAAATGCATTAGTTATGCTGCACCCCTCCATGACTATAATACAGCTTGACTAACACACCTGGAAGAATGGGGGGAAAAAAAAGAACAGAACAATTGCAAGCACAGGAAAGTGCTCAGTTAACTGCAGCTTCCCCTCCCACACCTCCCTGTTATAATATAGAACATCTGCTGTGAACAAGAACTAACCTGTTCCTAACCAAATTCCAGTACTGATGAATGCAGAATTATACAATCCCTCAATCATGGCATTATCCCCTTAAATGGGGCTGAAATAATAACTCAAAATGCTCAGATATGCTCTACAGCAGGTGGATATTGTTTCAGCTTTCACTAAAAGCAATGTAGCACTGCATTATAGGTTTATTTGGGCTTGACTCTTCCTTAACTGTTGCTGCTAAATAGGTAAAATAAGTAGGGCACTCCAGATTACAACAAAACCAGCTGATGCTGTGTGACTCCAGGTATGTTCTGGGTTCTGCCACACAACTTATGGAGCAGGGTTGAGTTTGTAGAAGTTTGCAGGAGTCAAAGCACATCTTCTGCACTTGTAGCTGCTCATTACTGCCCTGTGCCATCGTAGCAGGCTGCTGCAGGAGCAAGGGCTGAGCAGCCTGACTGCTGAATGATTGTCTTCTACAGAGTGCTCTGAGGAGGCCATTCTGAGATTCAAAATTAAATGTTTTCCTTCTTCATTGAACAAATGCTGGAGGCCAGCATGTGATGACACATTCTTCCATAGCCTCATGCTACTAAACTTCCTCCTTATATGGAAGGAGTCCCTACAGGTTCTTTACTTTTATTAGACTTAGATTCCCACACTCCAAAACTGAACCAGTAAGAGTATGGAAATAGCTTACTCCTAAACAAACAGCCCCCACAGCCTTTGCTTTTCCACTGCAAATCAGACAGCTCAGTGATATATGACTATGGATATGGATAAGTGCAGTGCTTTAGGAACTACAGAACCAAATAGGATTAGAGACACTTTATAGAAGACACAGAAAGAATTAAAGACAGATATTAGAAAGACAGAGGTGGGGGGGGAAAGTACAATTTTCCACTCAAAAAATTCCAGCCCTTCAAAGTTCCAGCAATTTCTAAACTGTGCCCAAAATGAGTGACTGTACATGGAAAGAGCTCTGCAGAAGGAGAGATCTCATATCTTTGCCACTCCCAGGCACAGAATTCTCATCATTCATGAATGGGAAGTAAGCCAGCAGAGAGCAAGTGCAGCACAAGGCACAGACACAATTTGTTGTGTGTATTATACAGGTTTAGGTATGGACAGTACATATAGATAAAGGAGTAAGTGCAAAACTCTTGAGGAGCTTTCTTCTTGAATATAAAGCAGTGAAGTGTGGAAGCAGAGGCTTTTAAAATAATTTTCATTGAAATACACTGCAACCAGGGAATAGTTCCCATTAAAAAGAATAGAAAGGGATATTGGGTGAAGTAATGAATGGGTACCATTGTTGGTTTGCAAGATGGAGATCAAGAGGTTGGCGTCAGGTTTTTTTGCTTGCTTGGTACAACAGTTTCTTACACTGTATAAATCTGAAGGAAGATGTGTCATTTTATACTCCTTGGATTAACTTCAGGTTTTCTGTGATGAGAAAAAATTGTTTTCTTAGATGTGCTGCTGGAATGTGCTGGCTTGTGCCATATTAAAACTTAGTTTTAAAGTGTGAAAAGTTTTCTGGAAAAAAATGCACTTTCTAGGCAGCTTAAAGTGCATCAGTTTCCTCTGCAGCACTTACAGAATAAACATGAAACTCTTCAAAGTCTCCCAGAAAAGCTCTTTGAAACACCTTCCTTTTCAAATATGTTCTTCATTCTCTCTACTTTTATCTTTTTAAACAAGCACAATTTACTTGCAAGCAGGAATCTGTTGTATGCTGAACCTGCTGAACCTGAATTTCACAACTATACATAATTATGATAGGTGAATACATTATGTAAGTAGAGATATTTATTTCAATACAGCCATTTTTCAGCATTCTAATAAAAGAACTTTTGAAGCTGTGAAAACCTGGTGTCTGATGGAATCTCTCCTCAGTAGCAGCAGTGTTTAGTTAGGCTTGTTAACACTGTTCATGGTAAACATTTAATTTCCTATTAGTCTTTAATTTTTTTGTGGTTAGTCAGTACCCAGGAAGGGACTCAGACTATGAGTTCTGGAAAGATGATTTCCCTCCTTCTGGTAAGTGGAGTGCAGACATTGGCCATCCTGTATATTTTGACTTAAAACAGCCCCCAAGGATCCCTGGCATCTCTAAAGCAAGCCAGGCCTTACAGACTTCTAAAATTTTACTTCTCCTCTGAGGGAGTCACTGGCTGCAAGAATAAAAATCTGTGGTCTTTCCCTTCCTTACCACAACCCCTTCTGTACTCATCAGATGACAAGCACCAAAAAAACCTATCTGTGGGATTTCCAAAAGGACATAAGTGCTCTACAAACACATATCCAATGCAACATGATATCTTTTGGCAGTCTTTGACACTTCCTTTTTGGAATTTCGACACTTTGGCATCTAGTGGTATCACTGTAAACACAAGCAACAAGTGGCATAGATGGCACACCACCTTTAAATGCCTATTTTCTCCTTCTCCCAAGAAGCAGAACCAACTCCTTGTGCCAAAAGTGTGAAGCTGTTTAGAAAAAGACAATTGTTCAAACAAAAGAGTGCTTTGGGTATTAAGTGGACCCTTGTGAACTTTAGAGCTAAAATGTATATTGTTCTCCTGAGTTACATGAGAGCTCTGTATGGCTGAGAGTTAAAAATTGTGTGGACTAAATTAGTTTTTTTTTCAGTGCAGGCCAAGTCATTTATAAGAAGCTGAGACATTCACACTTGCATTTACGTCAGCAGGCCTGGAGTATGCAGCCCTTTAAAAAAAATCAGGACACTACTCTGCTGTCTGTATAAATGTTTGTCACAACGTTTGGGCCCTATTAAACCCACACAGACTACTTAGAGATAAGAGGCTCTGTATCTTATTAAGCAGTCCTTCCAGCCATGCACTTTTACATTACTTTCCTGTCATTTGTTCAGGCCCCTGAAACTGAGCTGCACAGCAGAAACCAAAAAATATACAGCAGCCATTAGTGGCCAGTAGAATACAACAGCCTTTGTTCCCCTGCAAATCGCTTCTGGGACTGAACAACTCGTTTCCCTACAGTAGAGTTTACCAGTGTAAATCCACCCAGGCTTCAACAGAGCAGGGCACTCCCCCAGAGGCACGGCCAGTTTTGAAAGCCTTATTCCACCTCTGTTTATCAGATCTCTATTCATCATCCTTCCAGACACTCCTGCTTTCCCACGAAGGGGTGGGATGGTTGATGGGTTGTGAGATAGATGATAAGACATACCTGATCTGGGAGTTTGGATAGTTTGTTTAAAGAAGCTCTGTTCAGTTTTGCAGACATCCTGTCATCTGACTGTTGCTGGCACATTGTGTGTGAAACAGCTGGAATTTTCAAAGCTGCTCTGTATCTAAAATAAAAAGGTGAATGTATCCAAAATATATTTCATATGCATCCTGAATATATTTAGATAAAATACATTGATCCAAATAATTTTTGGTAGGGTAAAAACACTTGCAAGCACTATATTCTTTCTTTTCCCAGCAGTCATGGCTTACTCTACAGCACTAGTAAAAGAGTCAAAAAACCTTTCACACAACCATACATTTTCATAGTATCACAAGAATATTTGCCATAATTGTGGGCTACATTAAATTGCTTGATTAATGTTACATTCAAAGAGGGAGAGTACATTTGGATTCATATGACAGTGAGAAAAGTACTGATATGTCTGCAATCAAGTGCATAATTTTTCTAAGATCTAAATATTCAGGTTAAAAAAAAAACACATAAGAAGAAAAAAGAAAAACTCTGCAGATTAAAATTACTGGTCAGAAGCAGTGCCATCCATAATGCCATGGTTTGTATCTATTCTCAGATACATGTGGTTTCTGGAAGACATATTACTTTTTATTAAACCTGTGTGAGCCAAGAGTCACGGTAGCATCTGAAATTCAAATCCTATAGGGCAGACATTATTTACCTGTCACATAAACTGCTGCTTAGTTTTGTCTTTCTTAAAATTTTCCAAGTCAAAGACTTACAGAAGTTAAACTTCTGTTTAATTTTTTTTTAAAATGCAACTGATGCTAGGAGCTTGAATTTATCTCAGCAGGTGCTAACTGTAAAACCACGTGGCAGTGCTTAAATACCTTCACTTTAACTGTTCCACTATTTATCATTTTGGCAGCCACACCAAACCAGTATCAGAAGCATACACTATTATTTTATGCAAGCAGAGATGTTGAGATAAGAGCTAATTCTGCTCTGCTTTTACAGCACCAAGATACGATCGGGTGCGGCCTTTTTAACAAACGTATGATCGGTACTTCCCCAACAGAGGAGAGAGGGGAATTATATCCTTTCCCAGGTACAAGATTTGCCTTTGCCACCTGCATGTCAAGCCTGGAAACAGACTACTGCAGTCTTTTTACACCAGAAGACTCCCTGAATGAGCTCTCAAAGCCTGCAGCTTCTCTCCCTTCTTCTTCTGCCACAATTGTTTATTTTTTATATTTTCCATCTAAAAATCTGCAGGACCAAAACAATCTCTGCATTTCCTCAATTACACAGATAAATACGCCAGATACCCAACTTGAGAAACAGGAAACAGAGCCATGTGAACTACAATGGACACTGATAGTCTTGGGATGGCAATTTTAGGGAGCAGCACAGCACAATCCTGGGACATGTACAGAATCCAACTGTTACATAACATATGAAGCCTGTCTTTATTTCCTAGGATATTTGAGAAAGGTATTGTCCTTCCTCCTCTGACACCAGAATCATACATTCTCTGTGTTCACAGAGCAAAAACACTGTCTTGTCTTATGCAAGAGGGGAGAAGGAAGCTTGATTTTAAGCATATAGGTAAAGGAACAACTGTTAAATGAAACAGCCTACAGTGACCTAATTCAAGAAAGCTTTGTCAGGTGATAATCTTTCTCACCATTTCTGTGTCATTCCCTGAAGTACATAAGTGTTCAAAACAGTTTAAAAACATTCAGAAATGTGAGAGAAGTAGCTGTCCTCCTGTGCAGCTCTGACAAAGATTAGAATTCCCAATATAGTTGCTGGTTGCAAAAGTGCTCTTAAGCTGCTGTTTCACTGGGTTCATGTCTGAGTGCCACTAATCAAATTAACTGTGATGGCTGCAGTAAGCTGTTTATAGAGATGAAAGACCTACCAAAAGAAGTTTCTGTTACAGCTTATGAAGCTGAATACTGTTAAGCACATAAACACCCACTGCACAGAAAATCTTGACTTTTTTCTTTCTGCAGTTCCTCACTAAAGGGTCAAGAGTATATAACTGTTCTTGTTAAGTCTTCTACAAGCCCAAAAATCCCTCCTCCCATCATATAACTGTTTTTTACTTTCCCCCTGGGGGAAAAAAAAAAAGTAAAAGCATTTATTTTTGTTGCCTCTCTTAGAAAAAAAATGAAATGAAAGGTAATAGAAGCAGTAAACAATGATTTAATAGAATAGATTATTACAGTATGATGGTTGTGTCAAGCTGCAAGCTCTTCCCCATGGTGCAGTTAAAAAGCAGTCAGGAGCCTGTTCCAAACCAAGAACTGCCAACCAGGCACTTTTAACCTGTTAGACTGTTGTGACTTTGAAAAGGAATATCAGGCTGTTGATGTTTGTGGAAAGCATCACTATGCCACATGAAAAAAGGGATAAGAGAGCAGCTACTGAGATGACACAGGAGGCCCCTCATACACAACCAATTACCTGTACCTACAGCAACCCAGGAAAACAAAGGAAGGCAGCAGACACACTCTGTGCACAGGGAAGGATGGTGGCCTCAGCTCTCCACCAGGATCTGGAGCAGATGCCTGAGGACTCAGGATCTGGGAACTCTTTGTAACATCACAGATCTTCTAAAGAGTCCCTCACATGGGATCTGTAATAGGTTTTTTCTCAGTTCACATCAGCCCATTTATTTTATTTCATCATGAGAATACCCTCCTTCTGTGTTGGCTGAGGAAAGTAATACAAACAAAAAGTGCTGAAAAGATGACTAATTTATGAACATACAGATGTTTTCTAGGAAGTCTTATTAAAAGTTATTAAATGTCTCCTCCCTCCATTTTCTCATTAACATATATGAAAGTCATAAAAACCATACTTTTAAAATATTTGATACCAAAATATCTGTTCCTAATTTGCACAGGTTAAGTGAAAAGAAGGAAAATGAAGCCTCAGACTGCCTTGCACCTGCAGCCTTGCTAAAGGAGTACAAGGTAGCTCTGCCACTAATGAGTGCCCACTCTGAAAGGGCTACACAGCGGGCACAGCGCTGGCAAATCACAGAGGTCCTTCTAATTTAGGTTTGAGAACCCTCCTGACAGGAAGAATTAATTAGTGGTATTAATAATGTCAGAGGTCTCTTCCTCTGATAGCATTACAGTTCTCCTAAATAAATATGTATTATAGAGTTCCTCTTGATTTCAAAGCAGAGAAAATCATGTTTTCATGTCTTTTTGGCATTAGTAACCATTTAGGTATCCACTGAATGTACAATCATTATATCTAATGATATCATCCAGTCAGTCAAATGACTGCCAAGTTTCTCTATTGTAATCCAACAATGAAGAAAACACTTCATCTTCTCAGCACATCTTTTCACCACTCTGACATCCTGATATCTTCATTTTTTTTTCTCTCCAGTTTTAGCTTTTAAGACAAGCCATGCTAGATTAATACATGTTTAAAAGTGGTTCTCTGTAGACTTCACAAAAGTGGAGAATTTTTAGCTCAGGACAAATTTGTAGCAACTGATACTTTACCAGAAACTTCGTTTTGAATATTTTGCTCCATAAAATAAATCTACTATCATTCATATCAGTACCATACCTTTTCTGTACTTAAAGCGAGTTCCTTTGTGATTCCTGGGTGAATTTATCTATGATTAGAAACATTACAATCAGTTACATTAAGAGATCAAAGTAACTTCTAAATAGAGAGATCAAAACTGTACTTAGAAAATACAGAAGTACTAACAGGCCATCATTTTACCAGTTCAACAGCTATTTTAGAACTCAAATTGTGATAAAAATGGATAACAAGAAAATACTTCCATTTCTTACACGATGCACCAGATTAGCCCTCAGTGGTCAAGTATTAAACACTGCAAAAGCATAAATACTTAAGATGGGACAAAAGGCTATTAAAGCTTAGCATGGAGAAACATGAAATAACCCAACATTTCCTGATACAGCCTCCTAGAAACTGCCAGTATTAATTTGACCAGATAACTTTCAGAGGCAGAATTATTTTTGTGCAATGTAAATAGTCTCTGATGCTAGAGAGAGAATCTTTTCTCTCAGATAAAAGCTGGCTTTTAACAAAGCACATCTTAAGCTTCAGACTAGTGACATATTACATCTGCTTTGAAACACGGTGTGCTGCTGGCATCGGATCTATCACCCTCGTGATACATCAAGCAAGGGAATTCTGCAATGGGGAGCACATTAGTAAAAATTACCTTTAAAGGCCAGTGTTTACATTCACATGCACTGCTGATGTAAAACAGATGTCTTTGTGCTTGAGCTCCTATTTTAAGGCCAGGCACAAAGCATTTTGTGCCTGTACAATGAGATGTGTTGCACCACCAGTTCTGTGTGTGCAGAACTTGCAGACCTGGCTGCTGTCATGCTCTGCTGCTCTGCTGCCTGCCTGAGAGCTGGGCTGAGGGGGGCTGTGCACAGCCCCAGGGACATCAGGGGTGGGAGCAGAGTGTGCAGGGCTCCCCCGGGCTGCAGCATCCCCACGCTCTCTGCCCAGACCTGATACACCATAGCTGATGGTGATTCCGTCTGCCTTGTGGTGGGGTCTGACATGACTGATCATGAGAAAACTTTCTTATCTTTACCAACAGATAATGAAGTCTTAGTGGGACTTTTAGGAAGAAAGTAGCTAAACCACCAAAGATGCTATTAATACCTGATTTCTTGCCAAGGAGACATGCAAAGCTTACCGGCAAGCCTGCAGCAACAGCTGCAACAGGAACACCTTTGAGAAGACTTTGTTCTCACACATCTTCTAAGGCCTGTGAAAGGCCCAGAGAGACCTCTGAAGTTCAGGTACCACCCTTGCCCTTACCCCAGCAGTTTGGAGGTTACCCTGCTCTCAGTGCTGCCTCTGCTGCTGGGCAGGGCAAGCTGAACCCACCAGTGCTGGCAGACTGACCACACTGCCAAGGCAGGAAGAAAGGATGCTCACAGAACAGCAAGGAGTTGCCCCCTCTTCTTGATCTCCTCACTTCTACCACATAAGATAGCAACAGACCACATGGCTGCAGGTACTTCACCCATCACAGCCATGCTTTTCCCCCATCATGACTCAATATTGTGTGTGGTGGTCCCTTTTCCCCTGCACACCTTAAAGATAACAGGATCAACCAAGGCCCCACTCAAGTCAGGTAGCTTCTTCCCATTTCCGTGAGGCTTTGGGTCTGCTCCCTAATGTACTGCTGGTGAAGTGTATTAAAATCTATACACTCAGCTTTCTCCAGCTTATTCAGTATAAATGATGCTGCTTCTTATCTGCAAATATAAATTGTTTTGTTGTTTATGTGCTTTTGTAAAGTGAGTCCTTGCTGCACATTGAAAAGCTGCTCTCTCTATCAAAAGGCACCAGTATGTGTCTTGCTAGAAGCAGCATTATCTATTACCAGAGACACCAGTTTCAGCTTTTGTTTAGGGAAACATGTACCAATGCTGTTGTAGTTAGTACAGCAGTTTTACTACACAGGTCACACAGGAGGCAATATATTAACTGTCCTACTGAGGAATGCAAACAGCACAGAGTGCTTGGATTTCCAGCATCCTTGAAAAGTGACTTTGCTATTATACTAACGATGCCCCAGTGAGTAATCATTTTCAGGTACTAACAACTCTTGAAAATAACTCTTTCAGTCTAATTACGCTGCCAGATTAGAGAAAGCCTTTCAGTGAAGTTTATGGGCCAGATTCTTAGTCACTCTAAACAGTCATAACTCCACAGGTTCCAGAAGGAGTAATCCAATTTATACGCTGGACCTACCTCTCTCTTCTGTAAACCCTGTATTAAAGGTTATGTAATAATTAAGGATGAAGGAATAAAAAAGTCAAACTCCCTGGCTTGATTCAGGCAATGACTTTGCACTTACTGAAATGAGGATGAAGAGAACCAGGCTTCAAGAGATTAGTTATAACTAGGAGATTAGTTCAGTGCAATAAAGCCCATTTAGTATAACACAGAACTCTCTGCTGCATTTTGGAATAATGCATTTTAAATCTGTCAGTTGCCTCTGAAGGTCCCAATCCTGCAAAGCTCACTCATGATTTAACTTTATGTGGTATACATAATCCCACAGAAATCAGACTATTCACAGTGCAGACAGACAAGCAGAGTTAAAATACTGGATAAATTAAGGGTTAGGCCAGGGGAAAGTTCCCAGGATTCTGTGTTTCCTTGAGACTTAACCTATAAACAGACAGGGAAATATTTGGCATTTTGCTTAGAAGAAATAGCCCTGATTTTCAGTGGTTTTGGTTCTACTTCAAAGAAAATCATCTATTTTTTCTCAAACAAATGTGATTTTCACAAGAAACCACATAAAGGTCTAATTCTTTATAGACATGTTTTTAATGCTTCTCCAATGTGCAAAAAAAATTGAATCAAAATTGCCAAAATAAGGAAGCATATATAATTCATTTTCATTAATCCTGCTACAGTTCTTGCCTTCTAAACTCATGTGTTCTAGATCAGGAGCACAATGTTAAAGCTGGTTTGAGGCACAGAGCTCTTAGGTGTCATGCACTAAATGATAAAATATTCAATAAAGTCACTGCCTTGCTCCAGCAAGAAAAATATTTTTCTCAACATGAATATGGAGGACTAAGAAAGATGGGTGCTTTTAGCTCAAGTGTGTTTTAGAAGAAATAAACTAGCCAGAGCCAAGGCAGAAAGCCAACAACTACTAGATCAAGGACCTGAAATTTACATTTAATCAACCTTAATTAGGGACAAGAAATCAATTTAACACACTCTTTGCAGAACATTTACTCTGGAAGCATCTTGTATGATGCAGCACTGCTAAAATTACCCCCACAGAAATCAGATGTTATTAAGGAAAGTACAATGGCCAAAGAAAATATGCCACAGAAGTCACTGAAATAGAACAAGGAATTTCTTTATTTGGTTTCCCAAAACTTCAAACGTAACCTTTGATAAGTTGAATGTTTGATCTTTTAGCTACCAGCGCAATTTCCTAGTTACTTTTATAAACTGGAGCTTTCAAACTCCTACCTACTCCCAGTGATCTCTGCATACTGGCTTATTTAATATTCCCTCAGCTTATCTCAAGTCTCAGTGCAGCAAGGCTTTTTAGTTGCTATGGCCCTAAGCATGAACATGAAAGAAAAGGATATCTGGGAGCCTCATTCTATATTTTTCATTTAAAAACAAGGCCTGGGAGCCTGAGGCATGTCCCCAGTCATTTTCATTTGTTTTGGAGTTCCCACTTACACTTTGGGCGTTCCATCTTCACAGGGTACGTCTCCAAATTTTCACTGAGACATTTGGAAATATCAAAGCTATATCAGATCTGTAACTCTGTATCAGTATGAAATGGGATGCCTGCTTGCACGATTAGCAAAAGGGACTAAACTGTTAGACTGGTCAAAGGGGTTTTGCCCAAAATCCCATGGCCTAGTTTCCTACTGGTCACTGTGGTACAGTCTTCCTAATGCAAATATTCACACAAGAAGCATTTCCTTTCCCCAGCCCAAAGAACTTACAGCTCCTTCAATGCAGCACTAATCTGGTTGTTGTCACAAGCCCAAGGAGAGCTGATAAGCACAATATGTTACATAAAGTATGAACAGACAGCGACAGAGCACTACGTTCACACTGTTTGCTTTTGTTATTCTTAGTAAAAAAGGCATGATATCTTTGTGAGCACCTTTGAATTAATGAATTAATTGTATAATCTTAGGCTTGCAGAAAAGGTAAAGCATGTGCAAGAGGTAAGGAATTTGGAATATTTGAGCACAGCTGTTCCTGTCCAGTTGTGCCACTGACAGACAAGCACTGCACCTGCTCTGAAACATTCTTAAGCTGGAAACTGAGGTATTGCAGAAATGCAATGACTCTCACACTGTAGACACCTCCAGGTGGATCAGTGTCATCAGAGTGACAAAACCCACAGACTACACTAGACTGAGGTGCTGACACCTCTGGGAGAGGGAAGCTCGTGTGGCAAAGAGACAGCAGAAGCAAATGAAGCCCCTTCTTCCTATATCCCTTCTCCAGGCAGAGGGGCACATGACCACAGTGCACTGGATTCTGCCAGCTCAAACACTTTATCTCAGCTGTCTGGAGCTGGAGAGGGCTGGACTTGTTGATGTTCAGGCCTGAAGAACACAACAGTGATGAGAAATTACCTTTTCACTTCTGCCATGCTCATATTCTAAAATTACATTGTGCCTGGTCCCTTGGACTGCTTGCTTGAAGCACCAGGAGCACTTCATTAGTTCAGCCAGAACAATGACATGCTCAGCACTGCTAGTGAGAGAGCAGTCCCACTGACTTTGCAGATCCCATTGAAACTTTAGGAATGAATGCAGCCTACACCTCAAACTTCATGCTGCTGCACTTAAAGTCTCTGCTGTTTTAAAATCTGGTTTGGGTCTCTGTTGCATTGCAACTACAACTACAATGTGCAATGTACTTGAGCTCAGTTTGCCCTGGCAGGATGGCACAACCCAAGTAAATTCACTGCCAAGGTAAAAGTGCTATTATCTAGAAACGTGAGGATTTGCTGTTCCCTTCAGAGGGACTCTGACATCAGCAAGAATTAGACCCCACATCTTTCTCCAAATCTCCTCTCCTTCAGCAAGAATGTTGAATACATGAAATAATCCAAATGCTTAAGACAGTATTTCACATCCAGCTCCTGGAATGTTTCAACTTTGCCTGGGAGCTTTAAAAGAGCACTAGCTATAAAGTTGTAAATATGGTCCAAAGAAATCTACCAGATATTATACACATGATGAATGAAAATTATCTCTACTGAATTTAAAATATGCTGTAGACTCTCATTTCCATTTTGTCCCTTTCTGTAAAGACTGGCAGACAGGTATAGCAGAGAAATTTGGAACCTTTTACTACTGGGAAGAATGCAGAGGTGGTGGATAAGGGTAAAAGATTAATGTTCTCTGTGGTTTTCCATCTCCCAGACAAAAATTGCTGTTCATTCAAAAACATGGGAAGGCTGGCACACAATGGTAAAGATAAAGGCTGCCTAAGATAAAAATTTCCCAAGTAACAGAAATTTCCAGATAATGAGATAATAAAGATAAAAAAGTTGAAGAACTTTTGCACGGAGTGGCTTAAATATGTTTTTCCACTTCCAATTTCTGATTATTTGAAAATCTTTGATTTCTGCACTTTGAAATTAACTGAATACTATGCATTATATCTATAATTTAAAGTTTGCTTGTTTTAAATCATTGTGTTCACAAGCAGTTTTATTAACATTAACATACAGTTATAATTATTATAAAGTACAATTAATGAAGAAAAATTCTGTCCTTGGAAGTCAGCAACATTTCAGATGAGCACAGAAGAAGACATTACAATACTACTTTTCTTTGTGAACTCAGAAGTTTTGAGTCAGAGTTATGATTTATATGTGCTAGCTGTTGTTCATTAAAGTTTCATAAAAAATAATGACTCATCAGTAGAAAATGAAACTTTCTACAGTGCGAATCTTTTGGAGCTTTTCACCTGCATTTCTCGAAGAAACATAAGTATTACTTGTTTGAACTCAGCAATAACTGTGACATAGATACGAAGCATATGACAGATATTGCTGAGTGCTGTGGAACACGATTCAAAAATTATATAGACCATAACTCAGCAGATATTACTCCTATGTCAAGTATACTGCAGCACTCAGGGAACTTCAGTTTCTTGTCCACTGAGAGTTCCTAGTAGTCATGTGCCTGAGCAATTTAATGAAACAGGTATATTATTAATGCTGCCAGAAAGAGGAAGATTTCTGTGAGAAGGAAAAGAAATACTTGGGGTGTTATATACAATTTAAATTTATACTCCAGATGTTGTAAATTGTGCTCTGTTTTAGGGGAGTGTTATTCCCAAGCTTGGAATTCCTTAGGGGTATTTAGAGGTATTTCAGGGGTTCACTTATGCCAGTTTCTCCTCCTCAATTGTTTGGTGCCAACAGATAGAACACCTGTGCATATAGATGAACAAACCCAAACTGTTACAAAGCTCCTCAGGTTTGTTACCTGGTATTTACAGCCACCATGGGTGATGTTAACATGCAGGAACAGCATCCCACTATTTTTAATAACTCTACATTGTAGCACTGCAGGGGGTTGTTGTGACCCAAGTGCAGGACCTGGCACTTCACCCTGCTGAACCTCCCACCCTTGGTCTCAGCCCATCAATCCAGCCTGTCCAAATCCCTCTGCAGAGCCTTCCTGCCCTCCTGCTGGTTTTGTCCATCAAACCTGTATTTCTGCAAAATGGATAACAGGTTTGTTTCCCAAAACATACTTGTCCTGAAGCCATGTCAATTGACAGCTCCCATTTTTATTCTTAAATTGTGTGTTTACAGTGTCTATTTAACTATTGTATTTATTATGCCTCTGCATGACCTGTAGCTAACCAGCTTAGAGTTTCCTGTTTTCCAAAAACCAGATTTCCCCATTTTTTTTGATATCAGCAAAAAAAAACCCACTGTTGATCATGTCTTTTACGTCTCTGCCAAATTTTCTGAATCTGTGGTTTAAAAAAAAAAAAATCTTAGATCCAGTAAGCATTACCTCTTTTTTTTTTTTTTTTTCCCTCACTGGTGAACACTCAATTCTGTCAAAATCTGCCTCCTGCATGCATGTTCTTGCTTCATTCCAAATATAGGATACAAACTGTTGTTGACATTTCATGCCTCTTCTGCATCACTATTCAGGATTTCACCGTCTGTATCAAGAAAAGAATCCAACAAAGGTTCCTTTTGATCCCAATTATATCCTAAAATTCTTTTAAAAATTGTTTTATCCTTTAGCCATTGACATATTTCCATTAGTGCCCTTTATCAGATAAAGTTTCTTTCCAATACTGTGTGTTTTAGCAATGATGGCTTTTGACCACTGTAATATATTATTTAGGCAAGACTGCTTTAACTTACTGTAGTTTTGGCTAACATTTTTCACTTTAAATGTGTGATATAAGCAGAAAGTTTCAATGGTTTTGAGTCAGAGAGTTGTCACACTCAAGCTATATTCTGTTGTGAAAAGGGTAGTGAATTGTAATTAGGGAAAGTACAAATTGTTTTTCTGAAGGAAATGCAACAACTGACTAACTCCACAGTGAGCTCAAAATAAAGCCTTACTAAGAAGTTACATTTCAATAAAACATCTGATGAAATTGTTTAGTGCCCATGCCAGTATTCACCAATTATACATAGTTATAGCTATTATTAAAAAAGCATTTCTTCATGCATGCCATAGGCTGGTGCTTACAGCCCAGATCATTCCTCAGTGGGGTTTGCTTAAGCAAATATAACTTCAGAAGTTTTCATGTCAGTGAGTCTACACATTCACCTAAGAGCAGTGTTGACAGGAGTACTCTATTTCTAAACCAGGCTAAAGGTGTCAGCCAGCAGGTGATCTCACTTTAGCTCACAGCATCTATGGACACAAATGTAAAATGGAATTAGATGACAGGGACTAACCAAAACAACTCTGAAGAATAAAGAATTGAGGCTTATGAAAAACACACATCTGGATATTTGTTATCACATAATAAAAGCAGTGGCAACACCAAAAATTATCTTTATTTCCATCAAACAAAGCTCATAGGATTATTTCTTCCTTTTTTTTTTCCCCTACTAAGTAAAATGGAGTGACAGGAAAAAAAATAAAGGAATGTTACAATGAAAAAGATTGGCATAAATTATGAACCTCAAGTATTTTGAAAGCAAGAAAATAATTGCATTTGTAGTGATGCATATCCAACAATTGTCATATTCCTCTTCCTATATTTTTTTTATGGGGAACTTGGCACTTACCTGATCCAATAGCTCTGCACATGACAAATCAGTGGAATTTAGAAATCCATTGATGGCTTTTCATCTGTAAAACTATTTAATTGTATGTTTCACTTTAAAATATATTCATTTTTAAAGGATAATCATATCTTTATACAAAGAGAAACCAGTCCAACCTGAATCAGTCAACACATTACATTCACTGATGAAAAAAGAAAAAAAGTAAATGAAGAGAAAAACAGCTCATATTCACTATACATTGTATGCAAAACTCCCTTTACTTGCTTTATGTGGGATTTTTGGAAGGTTTAAAGAAACTGGAGTAATAGGTTAGTTTTGTATGCCAAATTAACCTAAAATTTGCAATAGGCAAATGGAGCATGTAGTAAGATGCAATACTTCAGTACTAGTTAAGGAGCAAATGTGGCTTATCTATGGAGAGCTTTTCCACACTAAAAACTCAGTGGAAAGACATAAATCACTGCTTGCTTTCTACATTTAGTATAATCTAATGTCTACATGAAAGGAATATGCTGAAAGCTTGGAAAAATAATAGGTGTTACAGAAAAGAAGATAGAGAGCTTCTTTTAAATTCTAGTGAAAGAATTGTCTGTGCAGTGTGAATGGGACACTACCGAAACCTACCCATGAAAGTGTTCCTAGTTGTTATTACTCTGCATTCATTTAGATTCTTACAATCCCATTTGTCACCAGGATATGGGAACCCTCTTCCAAAATTCAATCAAACTTCAAAGGACAAAATCTGTTGGCAAAGGAACTCATACCTTGCCATCTTTCTGAGCATTCTCAGAGCTGGAATTTCTAAATAATTTTTCCTTTCATGGTGACTGGAAAAAATAGAGAGAATCATGTAAAGTTTCTTTTAAGAGAGATCACAGTTGCATTTTGCTAATAAAACAGTCTTTCATGCAAAAGCTTCAAATGAATTTGCCCCAGGACCAAGTTGAACTTTTGGTACCCACGGTGTTCCTTGTCAAGGAGATCACAGGCCTGCTACCCCTTAATCCTGCTCATCTTGTTTGTTTTGATCCCCACCCACCCTGGCTTCATTCAATGCCCTCCAGTTACTATTGCTGGAAAAAACAGCAGCAGCCAGTGCTCCTCCATGCTTTGCATGTTGCTAATGATTTTATAGACTGCAATCATATGGCTGTTGAGTTGAGAGAGCCTGGCCTCTTCACTCAGACACCAAAGCTAAGCATGTAAACTTTGGTGCTTTAACTATATCTTGCCTCACCTCTTTTTTTTAATCTTTCTGTGTGGCAAATTAAAAAAAAAAAAAAAGGGAAAAAAATCCCAACTTTCCCACAACCTGTATTTGTCTCTTACAAAAATTCTAAAATTTCTAGTAAGTGAAAAGTATCAAGAAAAAGAGGAAAAGGAAACTTTTTCTAATGCATAGGGACTTTACACAGAGAAGAGCCAGACACTCTGCTTTCTTGATGTAATTTCAATGGGACTTTCAATAGTTTCAGCCATCACTTGCACCATAATGCAGCAAACCTTATAGTGAGGGCTACTTATAGAATTTATATTCTATTTTTCCTTCCTTCCTCTCTTGAGCATCCTGTGCTTGTCTTTATTCCTTCTCGTCTTCCCAGTTGTTTCATGTTCTCTGAAGATCATAAAAGATCTTTCACTTAGGCAGATGATTAAAATAACTAGTTTTCAAGGGTAGAAGGGATGTGGCTTTTTTTCAAAAAGATGATGAGCACTGATATGATCCACCTGGCATTACATGGAAGAAAAACTCTTAAAAGGTAGAGGTCACAGGCAGCAAATTTGCTTATTGGACTGCACTTACACTTTCAGTTATAAAAAACCTTTCAATTTCTAAATTATCTTTCAGTGCTTGTCCAAGCTGACAGCCAAAGGAGAGAAACCATCCCAAGAGCCAGCTAATTATCCCCAAAGATTGCAAAACTTGAAAGGAAAACTGAAGTAAAAAAAATCAGAAAAAAAGAGAGACCGGCTGTTCATCAGTCCTATTCTTAGTGTATATTTGATGAGATGGTTTAAACACTTTGAAGTGAAAGGATCTTGATCACCACAATGGCTGATGCAGTTAAATTGTCTTTGAGGGAGGACAACATCACAGACAATTCCTATTCACAAGACTGAAATCAAGCCTTCACAAAAAAAAAAATATTCCTTTTATCCTTATTGCTGACTCTCAGGTAATTGACAAAATGGTTTACAACATTTCTATAACAAAGAGCATGATTCTATAGTGAAAGATGTAGTCAGTGAGTGTTAAAAAACCCTGTACTTACTATCTACAGAAAAAGGAAAAAAATAAAGGTTTCTGCTAAAAGTCTGAAAAGGACTAAGTTAATAATGTGAATCCCCTTGAGTAACTTCTAATTTGACTGTAAGCATAACTCAAATATAAGATTTGCATGATGCCCTCAAGTGTCATTATTGCTGCCTGATTGCATTAATTAATATACTGACAGCATCAGCTCGATAATCACTGGTTCCTGCTTTATTAATGATTCCTTAAATTGTAAGTCACTGCAGGATTTTGTGAAAACAAGTTATTGTTATGTTTACTCCAGTAAGCTTATAGTTCGCTGCAATTATATAGTAATATAAAATTTTATATGCAAGAAAAATATTTGCATTTCTAATGACTTAGGGGTTTTCCCCTTCAGAATTTCTGCTGCTACATTTTCAACTGCCAGAATCAGTCAGAGAGGATTCTTTCAAGGATAACAAGGCAGGATGGAAAATTCAAACCAACCTTCATAGACAGCAAGATGTCTTTCATTAGATTTGGTAGCACACAGCTGCACTTTGTTCTTTCAACCACACAGATAAATACTTTCATTGTGTATGTTAATCAGACCAGGAAAAGTTACATAAAATGGAAGAGTCAGATTTAAACTACATTTCTGAATAATTACATCAAGACGTGCAACTTACTGAGGGTTTCTTTTTTCCTAAGTGAAAAACATTAAAGAAAATGTACAGTAATTATTTTTCTTGGAGGATGCAAACCTTTATACTGACATGAAAAAGAACTGAACCAGCATATCTACTATAACAGATATTAATAGGCACCCCAAGGACAATGGTACACACTGTCTAACAATACTTCAGAAAGGAAGGAAAATCAAAGCAATTCAGTATAGAGCAAACAAGGCTTTCAATAAGCTCCTTCTATATAAAAGGCTTGTGCAAAAAGGTTCAGAGACCTTTCAAGCCAGGGAAGGCACCCACACACACAATTCCCCTTGGACACAGAGGTTACAGCTACAGTCCTATTGATTCTGATGAGACTATTATGTACTGGAATGAATGCTGTTTGATTCAATGGGACTTTTTATAGATACAAATTGCTTTCCTTAATTGTGATGGGTAGAATGGAGGTAAGAGAACAGTATTGGATCTTCAGTCTTTTTGTGTAGAGGAAAGAGCAATTTCCTGAGCTGCAGGACTGAAACACTCCACCCCATCAGAGAGGTAGGAGGTGTTTTTTCATCTTTGATTTTAGGATGGGTTTGTCCTAATATTATTTCTGAACAAAGCATCCTACATCTCTGTTAAAAAAAAACAAAAACCAAATGCAACTGTCATCTTCTAATGTCTTTTAGTTATTACTGCAACAGTATTTAATTTTCCTTAGCACCTGACCTGAGCCCATTACAGTCAATGAAAAAATTTTGTAGGCTTCTGACTAAGCCTATTATAACACAAAACTTCATTTCTGTTCCTAAATCTCAATTTGATATAGAGCTACAGTACAATTTTAGCAAGTTCTATCCAAGAAAAGAAATTTACTGAGATTAAATTGCTTCACACAAATTCTAGATGCGCTGACTACCCAAAACCTTAGCTGAAGTTTGTCTAAAGTAAAAAACATACAAATTAAATAAAGTTATTCAAACTTTAAATTCAAAAATGCAGCAGTATTTAAAGTCTCTCTGGTATGAAATGGGGATGAAAAGAGAAGTGTTAAGCAATGACTAGTGCAGAATATACATGATTCAAAGAGCAAAACAAGTCTAACACCCCTCAGCTTCATCCTGCTCTTTGCACAGCTTACATCATCACCAATAAACAATACTGAATAGTAGGAGTCCAGTCAATCTTTTCTTAGCCTGTTCCACAGATCCTTCTCTATGAAACAGAGCATCATGACACACATGATAACTCACACTGAAGTATTTTGCCAGAATTCCATCAATGGAAGGGATTTCCATCCATTCCTATTGCAATTAAAGTTCATTCACTGATTGTTACAATGACCTTCAAACTCTTGGTGACAGATTTTCTGTGTTTGTTACAGAAAACAAATAAACAAAAAACAAAACAAGCCTACCCTAACCTCAGTTCTTAACAAAGAGAATTCCTTGAATAAATAGACAAGTATTAGTTAATTGACTTACTTAACTTGCTACAAGAATTATGGAATCCATTCTGATCTGGCATCTTAAATTTGCCACACTTGTTGAAAGACCCAAGACAAACCATTAATTTTTACCACTGCTATAGGGCTTCTGCAAAGGAAATGAATTCTGACAGACAAATTACAACCACAGCTTCTATCGGGTACAACAGTCAGGACTATGAAATGCTTAAATAACTAAAGGACTCAAACCACTTAAATATGTAACATCCTGACTTGGTAAGAATGTAAACTTAAAATTCAAGTAAAAATGTTCCTCTTCTCCCTCTAGAATGGTTTAGTCCAAGAAATCTCATTTCCCATTAAATAAAGAATATAGAATATGCTACATATGTTCTCAACAGTTACTAACTCAAGGGAATTAGTGACTAATAGATAATTTAAATTCAAAAAGACAGAATTTCCCTTTTCAGCCAGCACTCCACACAGAATTATTTGAAATGGTGAGGGACAGGGAATTGTTTCATTCATTTTCACTAACTAGATGAGCTCTAACAGGTAAAAGACTAATTACATCTTTGGTGGCTAGCTAACCAAACCTCTCTCTGGCAACAACTACAGCTGCTGCCTGAGACTTGGATTTGTGCCACTGGAAAATGGATAAACACCCATGGCATAAAAGAAAACCTTACCTCCTTTTAGGATTTTGCTGCATCTCTAGAGCCTGAGCAGCTGTGCTGCCCCCAGGAGCCCCAGACTGCATTCCCTGGCACACTCTGCCAGATCCACACCCCAGGGGGATGAGGTGCCAGGGGATGGGAAGGAGAGAGAGATTGCTGGCAAAACCCAGTAACTGCTGTCTTATCTCACAGGCTGGAGAAAACTCTTCCTCAGACTTGGTCTCTACTGGAAAGATTTCCCACTTTTTCCCTCTTAGAGTGTATTTCTGTACTTCATGTGCTATTTTGCTTAACACAAGCCAAGTTGGAGTATCATCTGTGTTTTAGTGCTTTCTTCTCAGCTGGGAGGACCTGTAATTGTACATGCTTCTATTCATATGAAGGATTTAATGAGATACCAATAAAATCTGCTATCAAAAGCAAATATGCAAGCCATAAGGACAAAAATATGTGTGCACCTCGGTTAAATTTCAAATTCCCTGAGGATCTATGTGAACTTTCATTATGTCCTGCCTTGTGTCTGTCTGAAATAGCATAATACATAAAAATGAACCAATTAAAATCCAAGCCTTTTTACTTGCTGAAGTCTCCAGATTCATCCAATGGAAGGGCTCTTACTCTGCCATGCCAGTGTGTTCCTTGTAATGATGGCAACATAGGAACAAAATTGACCTTAAAGCCTCTTTGTCTAATAAGCAACATGTTGAAGGAGCAACATTTGATGCAGAAAAAAAACCTGCAGTGATGTTTTATACTAAATAAAATCAAAGAGCATAAACAAATCTTTGTCAAAACAAACACACAAAAATTCAAATCCCACAAACAACAAACCCAAACTTTAAAACTTTGAAATATTAAGTTCCCAGCTATTTTTATGGCATTTGCTGACCTTTTTCAACATTTTGTTTATTTTGTTCTTCCAGAAAATGAGTTTTCACAGTTTAAAAATTATCACAAATGAATACATTTCTTATTGGCCCAGTCAATTTTAAAAATTATGGCTAAAAGCAACAGAAGAATGCTGTTACTAAAGGGGTAGGCAGCAGAAGGCTGGGCTGTGGGCAGCCTCTTGCACCCGTGTTAGCTACTCCATGATCAAAAGGAAGGTTTTTTTCTCTTGGGGTGAACACTGCAGAACAAATGAGCTACGTAGAGGCTGGCTCTGTTTTGGGAGGTTTTAACTGCAGGACAGGGAAGGGTCCTTGGAAATCATGATCTGTTTACTTAAGTAGCTCATTTAACAGTGAATTTTCCTTTAGAAGCTTCAGCTGAAATAGTATTACAGATATGCAAAAATTAAATCCTCAGCTTGCTTTGGTTTCCAGTAATGTCAGAATTTTGAAGCATTTGAGGTATGGAGAAACAGCAGCCTTCCCTTAATAATTGGTAAACATGGGCAGCACTGAGCAGGTTCCCCAGGGCAGTGGTCACAGCCCCAAGCCAGACAGAGTTCAAGTGTCTGGACAATGTTCTCAGGCACAGGGTGTGACTCTGGGGTCCTGTGCAGGACTTGGACTCCAGGATCCTGTGGGTCCCTTCCAACTCAGTTTATTTGGTGGTCCTATGATTAATATATCTGCTAAAGAGCATTCCTGTCTTTCACACTATTTCACACTCAAAGCATTCAGGCAGTTTAGCTTCCAGCTCACCCATAAACTTACTTGATAAATCTGTGGTACTCTAACCAATAACAACGAGAAATATTTGGCAAAGGAAGGAAAAATTTTGCAAAACACCTGATACAGTTCAGTGTAGTTTGGTTGTCGCACTGTGACCAGTCAGCTGTGTTTTATATGGCAATGTACATTCATCTCCACACAGACTTTATTCTTACTCTGCATCTGTACTCCAGCAACATGAAAAGGCTCTTCTGCTTGGAGATCTAACTTTAAGAATAGAGCAGAGGGTGATGAAAACATCCTATTTTGCTCTTACTGCTAATATATTTTAAAATAAGAAAAATAAAGTCATTTCCTTGACTCCTGGGGGAAGAAGTATGCAAGCTCCACCTGACTATCTGGATGACTTCAAATTCTTCTTTAATAACTTCTCATTTATGAGCAGACTAAAATTTGACACTTAAGATTGATGATATATACCTTTTTTGGGGGTCTGCTGCTAGACTGACTTTCTTTACATTCTCAAATTGCATAGTACAGAAGAGAAATACATTTCAAGTTCTGCAGGATTCCAGTTTCACTGGCAGTGAAATTGTGATTTGTCAAACATGGATTGGATGATATTCCACCACTCACCAGACCTTCAAGAACCTGGGATAAACACATTAGAAGGGCATTGCCATTAATTACAGTTCTACATATAACAGACAGTTATTGACAGTACTTCTAGAAAATGTAAAGACACAAATTAAGACAATTCATGAAAATCCAGTGAGAACAGAGTTGTGTAGCAGTCCAAAAAAAATACTAATACAACACATGCTCCTTAGATTTCATAACGATATCTATACTCTTTCCACTTTTAAAGGAAAAAAAAACCCTAACTATGAACCTGCATGACTTCACACATCTTTGCTAATTCAGGGCCTCTGGTGGTTTACAAATTACCAGCTATAGGTCATAAATTTTCTTGTCTAATACAGGTTGATAACTCTCATTGTGTGCAAATGACTACATCGGCCCCCTTTCAGATGAGAAGGAGAGTTCTGCCACTAATTTCTTCCAATCATATTGTCACAGAAGAAGGCACAGAATTATCATATAAAGGAAAATTCATAATGACTTTTCCACTCTATGACAGGCAAACACTTGTCAGTGTGCATGGGGTCCTTTATTTGGAGCAATGCAGACAAATAAACTGTAAAACCAAGATTTGTTGGCATCTTTAAAGATCCTTACTAGTTGAAAAAGAGAAAAAAAAAAAGAACATTTCATATATGTAACCTTATATTAAAGGGTTATTCAAAGTGCAAAATAAGAAACTCATTACATCTTTAAAACTGTAAAAGACTAAGTATTCATATATCAAAATATTAAAAAACACACTCACTGCTCCAGAAGCTTAAATTACCTCTCTGACAAAAGTGAAGAAAAAATAGACTAATTAGAAGAAGTATCTATAATCAGTTTGCTGAAAAACCTTAGCTATCCAATTTTTTAAAAGAGAATCTATAGTATCACATTCCAAATTATTACACCTTTTTCTCCATACAAAGGTATTCTACTTGTGAGATTTATTCATGAGAGGAAGGCCCATGCCCTAAGAAAGACAAATGACAGAACACATTAACTCATAAGAGTGAACACTTTGAGGGTTATTCAGCTACTCACTGATTCTCCATATTTTTGTCATGTACAACAATGGCTTTATTCTAGAAGATGTAATCCCCATCCTAGTTACTCTAGGTAGCTTTACAGAACTGCACTTCCCCAAGAATATTTTATTGTAACCATAAATAAGTATTTGTAGAGTACCAGAGATAATTGATGTTGGCTGTGAGTAACTCTGTTAATAACAGCTCCCTCCAATGCTCTAAATAAAATTTATTTATGGCCACACAGGAACCATATAAAACACAGTATACACACTACTACAGACATCAAAAACTGGTTAAATAAATGATGTTTCATTTGCATGTGAAGGTAATAAACATTCGTGCATTTGCTAAATTTATTTGTGCCTTACATCACTCTCTGGCTCCTCAGCAGTACATAAGTCTCTGCAATGAGAATTCTAGCATTTCCTGACTCTTCAAAACTCTATTTCCCAGGATTCTTCTTCTCCCATACTACCCCTATGTTAGTTACTAGTATTCCTGTATCTTTTTCACTCCTGTCTCTGTTGCTAGCCTTCAAGCCTTTCTAAAACCCTAAATATAACATATAAATATTGACTCTCTTTACATTAGGGTCAGTAAAACCACTGTCTTAGTCCTGCTTTGCATCAAAGATACATCCACGTAGGGTTTCTGAAGCTGAGTGATAAGCATTAGATGTTTTTACAGATGCCAGGCCATTGTGCAGCAGTGTGTCATTAGCAAGGATTTTCAGATCTCTGTGTACAAAGTAGTGCACACGAGCACCTTGCCCAGCCCAAGGCATTAACTGTTACCTGCAGAGTTAAAGAAATGGTAGAAACCATGTAGCTCATGCATGTGTTTAAAAATATATATGTTATCTTTGAATATAATACTAATTACATGAAATATAAATTTCAGCTTTGCTACTCATAAAGATTTAAGTTCTTCTCTGACTCAGCACTCAAAAGACAAAATATACCTACTCAAACTTAATCATATAATATTAAAATTTATTCTTCAGCCATCACTCTGCAGTTTTTCTCCTAGCATGAAAAGCAATTCTGATTTCACTTTTTTTACTGACACTCACATTTTTTTTTATTTTCACATATAACTTTTAATTTATCCCATGTACCCTGTGTCTAGATATGCTTTATGCTCTTATATGCACGTGTTCAGCAAACTACTTCTAGGATACCTTCCTGCATTAAGCAGAGCCAGAGATAAAATCAGCTGAAGCAGCTTTGAATCCAATTAATCTTTTAAACAGTATATCACAGGATTTGTATTCATGACAATGTTTCCTAATTCTTGACAAAAGACTACAAAACAAAACATTCCTTCCTAAAAGAGGTTTTGAAGGATATGGAGCACAATATTTGAGGAACCCAACCCTGCTCAGAGAGTGTTGCAGTGGGAAAAAAAAAGCTGAGTTGTTTCAAATAGAAACTTTTACAGTTAAAAAATTCTCTCTTCATTGAAATGGAAATGATTTTTCAATTTCACATGTTAGCATTACTAAAATTTTAAAAAAGACATTTTTATAAAGTCCTATAACCTTACCTTTCAGATTCTTTTTTTGTAATGCCACTTGAATTTTTATTGGTTTTTGTATTTATGTTTTGTTCCTATTAAACATTCAGCTATAATACAAGTACTGTATACTCCTGTCCCTTTTCTAACCACTTTAGATGATTTTCTTTCCAAACAATAAGTATAAAAAAATTATTTCTGTTTCACAAGTGCCACTCATGTGGAACTAAACCAAATCACACAACAATTAACAATATGTTAATGAACTAAGCCAGAAGTTTAATGGAGATGAAAAAAGCATTTCTAGCAGTTATAGTGAGGAGATTATTTTAAACAAAAGCTTCCTGAAGCTAAATACATCACATAAACAATAAATTCCTCTTTGTGATTACAAAAATTGATTTTTATTTGCAATAATTTGCAAATTTAGCAAAAGGCAGAGACTAGAAATTGAGCATTTCCTGCTAAAGTGGAAACTTATTCATCTCTTGAAAAGTGGAGCATGACAACCATAGAATACAAGGATTTTGGCAAGTGATCACCACACCTGGTATTATTTAATAGGCAAAATGCAAGCAGAAGGTATAGTTGTTTCAAACTGAAATTAATGAAATATTGGAGATTCGGAGAGATCATTATTTTAATACAAGAAGAAATGAGTTGTCAAGTTATGAGATAAAAATATACCTGATATTACAAAAACCAGGTGGCTAATACACCTTAAGTAGGGATATATCTTGTTAGCATAAATCCTATTAACATTAATCTCCATTTTCATACACACATTTTAGCTCCCCCTCACTTGCTGAATTGAATTCTACAATTATTTACAAGGAGAAATATTAGGCAAAGGAACATTAGGTTAGAAACCTCCAGAACTATTTTTGAATATTTTTTCATCCTCCCCAAATTCTTTTAATAGGATTTAATACTAAAACTGAAAAAGAAACATAACACAAAAAGTTATTTGGCTAAGAAATATTTAGCTCAGAAAATTACTGTGTTGATTACTGTTTTGAACTCGTCATTACAGTTTCTCACCATTCATTCCCTATAAATCTCAAAAAGAGCCAACAGTGGTACTCCCAGCACACAAGTGGTGGGTGACACCTGACTGGGCAGGTTTGTCTGTCTGGAATTCAGAGGAGAAATTAAATTCAGCCTTGCTCAAATGGCAGCTTCAGCCACTGCTGCAAGACGCACTCTGTGTGTGACACACATGGGGAGAGGACTTTGGCAACATCTGTGACCGTTCCTGGCCACCAACAACATTCTGCATTTCACAGCCAGATACGTACAAGCTCATCTGGGTACATCAGTTTTGCTGCACTCCCAAAATATCTTTGATACCCAAATAACATTTTTTTCTTGCTAAAGACAAAACTGTTTCAGCCGTTTTAGAGTTGCCATTAATATCATCTATCTTGTTTATTAATGGTCTTAATTCTGCTTAGAACTCTTTGTAAATGTTTTTCTTAATGTAGTCCACTCATTTGTCTGGCATGGACTTTTCTGTTTGTCTATTGTCCATATGCTCATCAAATCCAAAATATAATTGACTGCATAAGCTTATTTGCATGGCTTCCCATCTGTCCCTGTCAAGTAAACTTTGTTTTATTATTTACTAATGGAAAATTAACCTTCTGTGCTCTTGAAAAATGAATCAGTCACCTCCATCAGGTAATTTATCGTCCTACTGAATTTGTAAGGAGGGCCCTATTATCAGCAAATATTAAGGGAGGAGAACAAGCACAAGGGCTCTACCACTTCCCAGCAGGAGCAGCACTGCTCTGCATAACAGTTTCTGCTTCCTTATAGTTCATTAAGCTTTGTCACTAGAGCCTCCACAAGACACTTCATCATCATTCTGTAATTCAAACTGAAAAAAAAAAATAAAATTTATAACACATACAGGAATTGCAACTTCATGGTGTTATGAAGTCTTTCCTGGAATGATGCCACGATACATCTGGTTAATAAGTAGTGAAATGTGATTCCTTTCAATATGCATATATTTAATAGATTACCTCTTATTCCTACTAACACTTAACACATGCAAAAATTAGATTTAAAAATGAAAAGTGAAATTAACTTCAGATTTCTTTATAATTTTACAGCAAGTAGGATTTGCTTAATTTAGACCATGCACACCAATTGCAAGCATAACTCTGACTCCACGGCCCCTGAATGCATCCAAAACAGCTGTGCCACATACAGACACAAGCAGGATATATTTCCCCCAAAAGATGCAGCAAGATCCATAATTTATCTTTGCACATAAAGGGGGAAATACTTCTTTAAGAGTGAGGGAAACCTCTAGTAACAAACAAGGAGGGTAGATAAGTACAGCAGGAGGGAGCAATCTTCATTCGCTCAGCTGGCAGGGATCAGCCTTCACCAGGAGCAAAGGTTGATAAGTTAGGCTTCAGCATTCTTGTACAACTCTGTTTTGTGCCAAAATTGAACACAAAAAAGAAACTGGAGAAGTGCCTGGGAACGAAAATTCACTTCCCTGAGGTTTGTGAAATCTAACATGGTGTAGAGCTGTGATCCCCATTACAGCGCAGGTGCTGCCATACAGAGCCGTTTAAAAAGCAACATCACAGAACAATGCAGTGTGAGGTGTTCTACACCATGTCCCTGCAGCAGGGTCAGACTCAAACATTGCAAAACTGCTTTGGCAATGAGATTGCAAAGCACGTGAACAGTCTAAAAATATGCACATATATTTATTCTGTCTACGTAAATGGGATCAGTAACCTTTACATTTGAAGGATATTTCTTTACACCGAGCAGAAGTAATTAATTAAGCTATTAATTAATTCCCAAGCAGCAAGACTTACTGGTTCATTCACTTAGCTCAGAAGCAGATGATATCTAGGTCTTGTTACTGCCCCCCATATGCTACTATGGGTGAAAACAGAAGTTTTCCACAAGGTTGATTTGCATTGCAGGGGTATCTCCAAGCAAAGCTGGAAAAAATTATTACCTGTTTCAGCTGAGCAAAAGACCCACAAAAAATCAATCCATTAAGAGACTCCCAAACAGCATCAATACACATTTTCATGCTATAAATTCAGCCCGAGCTTGTTATGACACAGGAGCTGACTGGCACTGCTTTTGACTGATTTTGTAGCTTAGGTCAGACTCTCAAGTAATACAGCTCTGTTTCCAATCAAGAGCTTTGGAAATAAGTGAGGAAACACATAAATTCTGATAGAAACAGGAAAAGAAAATATGTACATAAACAAGAATACATATAAACACACACAGAGACGTTTGTTGATAGAAGTCCTTGGGTCTAGCGTTGCCTGAGAAAATGGTGAGTATTCAGATGCAGGCTTTCCTCATTACCAGAAACTAAAAAGTAACATATCCCCTCATCTCTTCTTTCTGTGTACCACAGAGGAGAAGAGGGAAAACTCTCCCACCATTTTAGGCTTGTTCTTGCACAACTGGACTGAGATGCAAACACAAAAGTGGCTTGCTTGGAAAACTTATTTGGCCATGCTTTGTGAAGTGACATGGTGCTCTTCTACTCCCTCTTCCCAAAGGGCCCTGAGAAGAGCAAGGCAGAATTGGTGGCCTGGCTCTGCCACCTTGTACCCCAGGAGGAGAAGCAGGACACTGTGACACTGCTTTGCACAGAGCCCAGGTTACCAGTGTATTCTGCACTGTGCACTTCCTCAGTTTTTCCAAAAGTTAGAATTTGAATTTAGCTAATTTCTGGATTTCACAGTGTATTTACAATGTATGGTGTAGGAAATAAATGTGAAATGAAATAAAGAAATTAATGTAGACACCTTAGACAGGTATACCTTCTACTTTCAAATAAACAAACAATTCTCATAGATTTCTCTGGGAGTCCTGCATGAATAACGATCAAATAAAAACTTTGCAATCTACCTTTATGTGTTTTTATACATTACAACTCATAAATATGCAATATGAACACAAAATATCCTCAGAGACACTACAACTATCCAGAAAAAAATAAAAAAACAACAGAAATATTATAGCTTCTCTTGCTTAATTTTTAAAAGCTGTGGCGTTGTTGGCATACTTGTCTAACATTTCAAAAATTCAAATAAAATACACTTTTGTGTCACTCCCAGATCTGGCAAGGCTGTTTCTTTGAAATACTGGGTGCTGTAAATTGAGGTTTTCATGGATACTGAGCACACACCTAAGCACAATTAAAATAAAGGTACCCCGTGACCAGTGGTACCCGGGCAGTGGCCTTGCTTCCAGCAGCATCTTGAGGTTTTTTCCAAGACTGTACAAGATTTCAAATAGCGGATTTACATAATCCAGCTCATTCCCATCTCAAGAGCTCTGATGTGCGATGTGACAATCAGCTGGGGGCTGCTGTGTGTGGCTCCCCGGTTGTCACCCAGGGGAGCTCAGTCCGTGTCTCTGCCAGGGCTCGCACTGCCGGGTCCTGCCCTGCTGCTGCTGCTCCCATGTGCTGCCAGACCCCGAGCAGTAAATCCCAGTTGATAATCTAACCCAGACAGCTGCACCCCACAGCAATTAGCAGCTTGTAAACTTGAAGCACTGAGCTAAAGCTAGAGGTGCTAAAGCCGGTGTGAAAGAGTCTGGAGGATTAGATGTGCAGACTCCTTAGCAAGCTTTACTTTGCCACAACAGGCTGAAGCTAAAAATCGTAAAGTGATAAATTCCTCAGGATGCTGCTCTAATCAGCAGGTTTACATAAGCATGTCCTGCCTGCAAACTGCATTCAAACATGGAATTATTTAATCAAAAGGAAATTTAAGTGCTTGAAAGGAAATAAAGGTTTTATTATCTGCAGGCAATTGTTCAGTTGTAGTGTTCTCATTCATTGTCTGGGAGAACTGAGGTGATTCATGAATATATTCTGCTGTCACTTCCACTACACATGCAAGTTAACCGCTGAAATATCACAACAATTTTTATTTTGGTCCTGCTTAACTGCACCATCTTCTCTCAATGTAAAAGATGAATTGCCCAAGGACAATAAATCAAAAACTAAATTAAAATAAAACATTTAATTTTCCATGTCACAGTCTCATTTTCCTTGTGTCAAAGGTGATGGAAGTTCATTGAAGTCCAATGGAAAGGTGAGGAAAATTAGGCCCTGCAAAAATAGTGAACAAAAATATTTAGGAAATATGTGGGATTTAGTCAGTGTTGCAGCACAAGCAGCCCAAGAATCAGCAGAATGTATTCCATAATCAAAAAACCAAACAAGCAACAACAACAAAAAAAAATAAAGTCTGTTGAAAAATAAATAAAAGGCATTAGCATAGGATTTCATGGAAGATTATTTTAAAACATGGCTTTGACAGAAGTTTGATGGACTTTTTTGTATGATTTTTCTTTTAATTGTAAATTGACCTTTGTTTCCAAGCTCTTGCTTCCAAGTGGAAAAGTCCATTATGTACCTGTTGCTCAAGACTGACAAAAAGACAATTTACGATCTTTTGCTCAGCACATCCAATTACAGTATGGAGCAGGAAGAGTAAAGAAATTATCTCAAATTTTCCACATCCTTTAGATGAAAAATAATGACTAGAACACCAGTCTGCAAAGCCTCATCTTACTGAATTAATATTGACTCAAAGGCAAATTCAATGTACTCCATATTTTACTTCATATAGATGATATTTATGCTGTACTTTCATCATCCTGATTTTTATCAAGTCATTGTTTGCTGACATACTTGACTTAGGTGTGATTTTGACTCTCGAATGGTCACGTAATCATTGGCCTCCTTTCACAGTCCATTATGTTAAACTAAAGCTGCAAAAACATGATTATTTCAGTCTTAGAGCAGTTCAGAGACATTAAATATTTAAAAGTTTTTCCTTTTAGCTGCTGAGTGACTCCTGAATAACCATTAACAAAAAAAAAAAAACCAACACCATCTAACAGATGCAAATGTAAAAAAAATCATTGGCATATTTCATTGGTTTATTTCACACTCTGTTGTTACCCTCTTTTGGCAGCGACAAAGTGACAAAATGAAGGGGAAAATGAAACACCTGACTGCTGGTATCATGACGCAGATGTTGGATCCAGTGAACGATGCAGATCAGGTCAAGTGTAGCCTGTCTTTGCTGCCCCCAGAGAGAGTGCCTGGCATATCTGCAGCTGCAAGGGCAGAGGGTTCTGTGTGTAGCACTGTGACCTACATTTAAGGTGCACATCCCCTTTACATTTTCAGTAAACCAGTAACCTGCAATTAACATTTCAAATGCAAAATGTACTGCAGAAGGGCGGTGCTGTTCAACCTACTCTGTCACAAGGAATCATCATTTCCCAGTCTTTACACCACCAAGGCACATGCATAAAACATATTTATCTGCTAGCATCCTCAGATTTCTGCCACCTTGATATCTCTAGCAACACACTGACAAACTGAGACTCCTTTGACCACACAAGCACAAACAAACATAACAGAAAAAAAACCCAACTGTACAAACGCAAAGGCCTTGTGGAGAAAAAAGAAAATATACAGGTGTAAACAACAGAAAATTTACAGAGTGTGTGTGCATGGGGAGGCAAGGCTGAATTCCTCAGACCATTGGGAGCACTCCCCTTGTTCCACCTGCAGCACTGAAAGATCAGACACTGGACAGATAATTCCCCTGTGTTACATAAGGCAGTGGTTTTGGAGTAGAGCTGACAGAAGTGCTTTACCTTATTCATGGGCCAGCTCCTCAGCGTTGGCTTCTGGCACACCCAGAAGAGGAGGCAAATCGGAGACACCTCAAAATTAAGTCAGGAACCAGCCTGTTCTCATCTCCCCCTGGTATCAGAGAGTGAAATCTCTTTGGGGAGGATTCTATTTATTTGCTGTTGATGAAGAAATGCTTACCTGACTGGCTATAGAACTGAAAAGAGCAAATCTGACTTCAGGTGAGGTTTCCATCTCTGTGTCACACACCTGCTTCCCACTCACCCGACTGCTGAGTGTTCTCAGGGACTCGGGCAGTTCTTCTCCAGACATGTGGAGGTATGGGACGTGCCAGTGGCTTCCACTGTCACACAGCCTGTGACCAGTCCCTGTGACACCTCAGCTAGGTAGGAAACAGGTGTGGGAGCACAACCTGAGAACTACTGATGTAACACATAACTGAAAACAGCCACAGCCATAAAGTCAAACTATTGAAAACCCTTAAATCCCTTGAAATGCATTTAAAGAGTTATTTAAAGAAGCCAAAGGTAAAGACAATTTGAAAGCAGTCACCAGTGCTAGCAATATAAGAAAAAATGTCACTATTTGTTGTATTGAAGACCTCTGGAAATAATTTTACTGTGATACCACCACTGAATGCTCTGTAGAAGTGTGTTAAAACTGAGCTGTTAAACATTTGGACATTCACATTTATATAACATTCTGTGAAAATCCTAGGAAGGCTGGAGAAATGCTGCACTTTAGAGACAACACATAAAAAAATTGATAACCATGAAGTTCAGCAGTGGCTTGGCAGCTAAGGAGAAACAAAAACAAAACAACAACAAAAAAACACCAAAAAGTAACCAGATGAGTGAAAGTAGGCCAAACAGTAGTAGTTCAAACAAAACCCAGAGGATCTGTACTATTTTTTAAGTGATTTCTGTGACACATCACAAGTGAGCAAATGCTCCAGAATAAAACAGGACACTGGGTCAGATCCTGATTTCAGAAAGGAACACTGACTGCAGCCCCAAAAGTAAGACACTGAGGTGAAATACTTTGTGTTTTCCAAGTATTTTATCTAGGAGAATCAGTGAGTTGCTGACCAGGGGACATAGATTTAACAATTTTCAGCCCTGAAGCAATTTGCTGCATCATCTAAATCACCAGATGTACACAAGAGTAAAAGAAGAGTTGCATCAAAACAAAACATTGACTAGCTATCACATGCAAACATGAAATTTGGAAATCATCATGAAAGTTGTAGGCACAGTGTATGATCCAGAAACCAGGCAGGCATAAAATTGAAATATTAAGGAAAGCTTATTATATTTTTATGGTCTGCTCACATGCCTAAAATATTATTTTACTGAAACTAGGTCAGAAAGCTCAGAATCTTGCAGGATCAAATGCAGAAAAATCCAATATTAGGACTAAAAAGAGAACTGGTGAAGAAATTGGATTCTGTTTTTGCACAGTGTTTATAACATGTTTCCAACATATCCAGTCTCTAGACTGCTCAAATAATTCTAGACATCTTACACTTCTAAAAAGAAAACTTTTGCTTTTTTTTTCCCTTGAGGTATATGGATGGTTCCATAGGATTGTCCAGGCAGAAAGTTTTGGTGTTGGGAAAGCAAAAGCTCAGCTGGAGTTGAGACTTAATGACCAAGAGCAAAGAGAGCTTTTACAGCCACACTGGTGATAAAATATTCACCTGGAAGTTGTCCCTGCTTTCAGCTGGAGATGGGGCTGAGGTTCCTTCCAACCTGAATTGTCCTATAACATTACTACTTTTCATACTGACTATTCCATTAAGTTATATTAGCATTTAGTAACTTAGTTAGATTAATTTATATTAGTTGGAAGTACATAGAAAAAAAAACACACAAGATTATATAAATAAAGTGAAATATATAGGCATGATTCGGAAATAACTTGTGTGGGAATAAAAGTTTAAAATTTGCTTTTTATAAGTGTTCTCTATTTTGATAAAATGCATATCTATGATATGAATCATAGATAATATCACATTTTGCAGTTATTTGTATTCCATGAATACTCTAATGACCAATTCATCCAAAATTAATGTCATTTTTGCTTGTATTCATACGATGCTCATTGCAAGCACATAAATCACTGAGGTCCTTTAGAATCCCATAAAGTGGTGTCAATTTCTGCCATATTCCTGATGTTTTAAAGTTTCTGCTCACTCTCCAAAAGGAGACATCAAAAGACATTTATAATATACAGGGGAAAACTTTTGGCCTATTTTAATCTGTGGTAAAAATTCTGTTAACATCCATGTAGCTGGATATTATTGCCTATCCTTCCAAGTCAATGGCCAGAGAGACACAGGCAGTGGAGAGCATCACTCTCCTGCAGAGCAGCCAACTTCAGCTGAGGGGGGAAGTAGGAGGAATACATTGGAAAAAGAAATTAAAATCAAACCATTAACCTTCTATTAGCCCCACTCTTCCCTTAACCCATCATGTAATTCTTCCCTTGTGTTTTCTCCCCCACATACCAATTTTTCTAGAACAGGAATTATTTTGTAGCAGCAATTAATTTATCTGTTTTCTTCAGCTTACAGTATTGAAAATCGTGTAGAAAGTTCTATGTTACAGCTATAATCAATGTCTTCTGCACATTCTGCCAAGAAAAAAAAAAAATCCTCTTTCCCTGAAAATGGTCAAAGCACTTATGATAACCAGCAAAGAAACTTCAAAAATATAAAGATCCAGAGAAATGTTAGGAATGAAAATTCCTAATAATTATTTTCTTTTGTCTGAAAGTCACACCAACACATGTATGGCCCTGCAGATAATAGCTGCTTTTTTTTTTCTGAAGCATCCCACTGGAATTCTTGAGATTAAAGAATCCTTCTGTTCAAACTGAGCTTAGTTTAAAGCTCATTCTTGTTTTATTTAATAATGCATACACTTATTTTTATGAAATGAAAAGACAATATTTCACCAATTCTAATTGCACTAAGCTTGGCTCCTGAGATAAAAAGTTCTAGAAAACCCAAAGCCCATTATCAGTACTCCATGTTCTCCCAAAATCAGGTCCCAGAAGTCAGTGAGGCAAAAAAACTTCTTATCAGAGTTCAGCAAATTAGGTGTTAATATTCTAAATGTGCTGTTTTTTCTTTTACAAATGTTTAAATAAGTAACAAACTATTTTATTTATTAAAAACTGAATCATTGGAGTCTAATTTATCTGGAATGCACTAGAAACACTTCAAATACAGCATTGTCCATTTAATTGGTAGCAGAGTACTCTAACTCACTTTATGCAAAGAAACTTTATAAAAAGTACATATGCATTTGACTTTCTTCTTCTCACAGAAAATAGGGAGCAGTAGCTGTGAGACTCAAAGTCCTGATTAGCTGCACACAAAACAGAGGCACAGGCAGTTACATACCAATGATAGCAAAATCATTCTTCATGCAAAAACCTTGCAACTGGTACCATGAGAACTTCATTTTCTTTAGACTGCTATTTATGAGCAGAAATTAGTTTTTCCTGTTAATTAAGTGTTAATTCTGATCCCACCACATTCACTAGCTGGTTTTCTTTTGAAGCTGCTGCAGTGTATTGGGCAGAATACAAACTTGCTGGAGCTCACAGGAGGGAGAATTGAGACCTCACCATCCTTGGCTGGCCTGAGACACAGCAGCCTTTTCATCTGAACCACACCTTACGGCTCAAGAGTGTCAAAAAGAGTCCAAAAGAGAAATGCATTGTCCTACTGTGCATTACATGGAACTGGAAACCACATCATGAGCACCACTGACAATCACGAATTTTCAGGATCTGGAATTCTGCTGACAACACCTTTGTTTCGCTTCCAGTGTATTCTGTCAAATGAAAAAGCCTAGGAGTCAAGCAGTGAAGTCCAAAAACAAAGATGACAAAAAACCACCTCTTGCATCTGTATTAGGGGGCAAATCAGTTGTTGAAATTTTTTCTTCCTCATCTTGCTCAGGGCAAGAGGCCTAAAAAAGTAGAGATATTAAAGATCTTCCTTTATTCAAACTCAGTTATTTGAGTCCAAATCTGACTTGCACCTGAGCAGAGCATTATCTCACAAAGCAGAAAGTGCCAGCAGCTTCACTGGTATTAGCAGAAAAAGAGCAGAACCCTAAATAATTTAGATCTAGTTTTCTAATGCATTTCCAGAGCTCAGTTTTCTAATGCATTACTAGGCATCTGAGTGAAGCCTTCTTTACACAGTTTTTCTAAAGGACTATATGTATTGTAGAGAAAAAAATAATTGTTTGCAAAAGTCACTCACTACAGACTTGTCCTTGTTTGCAAAAGTTGATGATTCTATGACTGACACATAAACCTTGAGTTAAATTGAACCAGAAGTTGCCTGAACCAAGAGCAGTATGAAATAATCCTACCAGATGGGAACTCTAAACATTATGTTTCTGACCCTGATACAATAAACAGTGTGCAGGAACCTTATTTAGATGCACATTAACACATTTTTAGGAGAAAATGTGTGTTTTGTGACAGTTGTATTCCGCTCTCTTCAAATGAATTGTTTGTGCTTTCAAACACAGTGAACTGGGGAGCTAAACTAAATAGAAGAGATGTTGTGTGCCTGCCATACCTTCTGAAGCATAGCTTTGTGTCATTTTAAAGGAAAACATTGGAAGGAACACAGTAATATGTAAACAGTCTTTCCATTGCTAGAACTGCCTGTTTCCTGCAGCTCCTCTGTGCTAACAGCAGCCTCATAAGCAGCAAGGTCCTCAGCAAGGAGAAAAAGGGGTTGAAATCCAAATACTATTTCTTTGAAATTTCAGAGAGATGCAGAAAGGTAGAAAAACCTGGGCTCTGAAGTGAGACAGACCCACACAGACCAGATGAGCTCTAACTTCTCTTGATCCAGCCAAGAGAAAACTGGAACCACATGAAAATACCTGTACAGAAGATGAAGCAGGTAGAAATAATAAGATCTTGTCCCTCTAGCCCAAGAACTTAAAAATCTTTAATTGCCACTCATAATAGCTGTGATTTCCACTTCTTCCTATGCTTATTGCAGTTCTTCAGATTGTTATTTCTACATCCATCACATGTGGTAACTCTTCAGGGACTGTAAAATCACAAACACTTCATAGCAAAACTGTGTTCAAACTGTTGAAACTCCAGTGTACATGTTATACAAGCAACAATTCATAAATCATCACTAACATTTGCCCTTGCAGGAGAGTTATGGAAACTTCTGTGCTTGACCTGATATTAAGCCAATTTACAAATATTACTCTTTGTGGGATGATTTTGCTTTTCCTTGGAAGTAAAATTTCAGGCTATTTACTTCATTTAACTGCATATATCTATTCCTCAAGCCAAAACAGCAGTTCTGGGATCCAAATCTAAAGTATTATTTCCCTACCAGAAATATACCAAGTGAAAGCAGAATTATATAAATATTCAATTCCTATGTTACTTTTTTCTTCATTCCAAGCTCGTGGCTTCCTGACACTGAGGCCTGTAAGAATGGTCACATTTTTGGGGTCCCCCTGGGCCACACAAAAGAAACCCACACTAAAGAGATTAACATTAAGATTAACTAAAGAGATAAACATTAAAAAGCTTGGGTTTTTCTCTAATATCTCTCTCTGCAGTCAGGAGTGAAAATTATTTTCCATGACACAATGGCTCAGACACAAAAATCTCAGCCTGTGCCTTGGGATTTGTATGTAACACCTCAGGATGCCAGGTACCTGTTCCACACATCCTTGTGCCAGGACTTCCCACCATGACAGCAGTGTACATTATGGATTTCCTACTGAACATCAGGACAAGGAAGAGCCATCATTTCATCCAGCCCATGCTCTCCAGGACAGTAATGTTTTCTTTTTAGTCCCCTGGTCAATGCTGGTGACCCCAAAAGGTAGAAAGAATTAAAAAAACTTTGCAGGAACAGAAAACAAAGATCAGAACAAACACTTAACAAGACAAGAATTGAACACCTGGAGAGCATTACAGCAAGGACAGCCATGGAAGCAGATTAAAGAGAGGCACAAGGCTCAATTTAATTACAGTTTTCACAGATTTATGTACTATTACTGTCTCTATCCAACCAGTAGAATTTTAATCATTAGATTTTTGGTTTTCTTCCCTGTTATTTTGATCTCAACATGGTTCCAACTTGTCAGGTATTAGGGATGTAAACCTTAATTTGTTAGGAACAGGAATAAGTTTGATTTCACACTACAGAATTTCACACTTGATTTTTATCATAGCAAAATAAAACTGAAATCCATAGTTTAATCCTAGAGTGACAATACTGGAAACTATTCTAATGATTTTCCTAGAGACTGACTGTGGACTTGTTGCAAACTATGATTTCCAAACTACTTGTCATTTGTGGACTAGGCATCAGGCTAGACCCAGGGAACCTGGATTCAATTCCCAATCTCATGTTAATCTGAAGAGTCATTTTCCTAAACCAAGAAAGAGAGACTGCTTCTCTAGCAGGCACCATTCCCCATTTCCCAGTCTTGCCTGCACAATCCTGCTTGGTTTTGTTCTAAGACTGGGAAGGAGCACAGGGTTGAGAACGTCTCCAGCAGCAGATGTTTGACACGAAGAACACACCAAGCAGCTGCTGTTTCCTCTTTCTCAGCAAGGATTCTACAGTTATCCAGGGCAACACAGAAAAACACTCACTAGAGAGAAGTGGGGTAACAAACCTTAAAGAAGTAAAGCAGCTGGGAAAATACAATTTTAAACATTGATTAACAGAACTTAATAGGAAATGTCTTCTAGAAAAAAACCTTAGATCAAATTAGCTTGGGTGTACTGATTCTTGTCAATATTTTTCTGTTTACCTTCTCTTTTTGTTCCTCTCCTGATAGCCCTTCACATTTATGTTTCAAATTGTCAAGTATTCTATTGCTTTGCATATATAAAGTGTACATAGTATCCTTAAAGAATGGAAAGAAAATTCTGCAGTACACCATCCTTCCCCAAACCATTTGCTTTCCAAATCTCCAGCTAATAAGAGGCTGCTAAAGTACATCTACCTCCAAAAGTGACATGCAACCTGAGTGAGTGCTGCAAGCTTTCAGCTTGAGACTGAAACTGTGGAAAAGAGAAGTGTAAGCAGTATATTTGATTAGCCATTAATCTGGGCTAAGAACACAGACTATCAGGAAAATTGCCTTCCACTACCACTTATTGCAGTTACAGCTACATTTTATAAATGTAGCCATTAGCATGTTCTGCTCCAGGCTGTGCAAAGGGAGATAACCATGACCAGAACACAAACACTGGTGTGTGTCACATTTCAACAGAAAATGCTGGATTTTTGACCCCAGGAGCTAAAAAAAGGTGAAATTAATTTGACTAATACACACTGATCCTGACACTGCCTTGAGTGAGTTACATTCAGCATCCATCAAAGCTGAGTGTGAGGAGGAAATAATGAATTTTTGGATGCACGTACAATGAACATTTCTTATGTTTTATAAATCTGTGGCCACTATTGGAGGCATTTAAAGAGGAGGAAACATGCTAGTTACTACAGAGTAGAGATACAATTTAATGGAGGTTTGCAAAGCAGAGGTTTTTAATTTTATAGGAAAAAAAGACTAGTAGTGGATAAAGAAAGAAGACCTGTTTTCAGAAAGAGAGAAAGGTCTTTAACTGTTGTCAGCCTGTGCATAAGGAGACAAGAACTGAATTTCCAGCACTCTCTCATTCCCAAACCGGCCTTAACAGTAATTTTTAAGCCCACTGAAAGAATTAAGTTCTCTTTAACTGTGTTATTGTGTGCACAGCTGCAGCATCTTAGAGAAATATTTGGCTTCATGTGCTCTAAACGCATGTTTTAGTTTCCCTGTCATAAGTGTTACACTTCCATAGCAGAAGTTTAGGCTTCTGTTTCACTGCAATATGTCTGTATGTTATTTTTTGTCTTCAGTTTGTTTAGTACCAAAGGCAAATCTGGGGGAAGATGACAAACCACAGCTGCATTTTCTTGTGCAACAGCCAGGGCTCACAGAAAATCTCTTGGAGTTTGCAACCCACCATGGAAACTTGAGGCTGGGGACTTTGTGCCGCCAAGTTTCCATAGTCACGTTTGTGGCTGATATTGCTGAACCTTGTGGCAATGAGCTTCCAGAAAGGGGGAGGACAGAACAAGGAGTCACAACTGCAAGAAACCTTCACTCCTGGGAGCCAGCCCAACTCATCAGAGGTGTCAGTCTGGGTGGAGCAGACAGCTGACTTCTGCATTCTCCAGGAGTCCACACTATTGTCCCAGCTGCTCCATTGCTGTGGGAGGCAAACAGCAACCTGCCCAAGCTGGCTCCATAGTTACTCATCCACAAGTCTCTGGAGAAACTGGAGTAATCCTTGAAGAATTATAAACAAGTTTCTACATGTATGATAATGTGTTAATCAGGAGTAAAGGGAATAAATTTCTTCACTTTATTAGTTTGCAAGTTACCAAAACCAGTTCTTGTGGTTAAGTCCTGCAATTTTTATTATAATCAAATTAATGATAAAATTAATTTATTACTCCCTATACGCACAGCTCTGCCCTTGACACAATGGGATTTTTTTTTTCCCAAATTATCTGTGCCCAGGACTTTTGAAGCTTCCTTTTGCATTCCTTTTTCACTACCCCATCCATCAGCCAGTGTTACACTAGTAGAAACAAAAAAAAAAAAGCAGGAAGTTTTCTGTGCTGTGCAACAGCAATGTCAAACAGGCCATGGAGCTCATAGCCAAGAAAAATATAGGAAAAGAGACTAAAGCTGTTCACAGAACTGCAAGTTATTTTGCTAGTGAATTTCCATAGGTCACCCAGTGACAGCTACGAGATAATGATGACTGTGATTACCACAACACACCTGCTCACTCTGAACATAATTCCTGGTTTTGATGGACTCATGGCTTTAGCAGCTCGATCCAAAGATTGTAAGTCTGGCCCTGTATGTTTAGGGCACAGCAATACCAACAGAAGGCACTGCTCTTCACACTTTGCTGCACAAAAGCAGGCAGCCTCTTCAGCTGTTTCTAATACTCAAACAGGGAAATGTTTATTCCCAGAGCCAGGGCTCTTTTACTGGCACAGAGAAAAGATGACTGAAAGGGACAGGAATTATATTTGAAGGCAGGCTTGCAGAGAAGGGAAAGGGAGCACCAGTCACACCAATAACAGCAGAACACATTGATATAATGTGGGATATTACATGTAAATAGCCCTAGAATACTCAATTCCAATTCTCTTAGTAGAGACCAAGGAATCCCAAGGTGCTGAGAGACCCGCTGTGGGCACAAGACTACTTCTGACACCTGTTCAGAATGCAGCAGTTCCTTAGGAAACATGGCTGAGGGAATTACACAAATACAGCAGGGTTGTCCCAGAAAGCTGGCACCATCTGACAGCTTCATAGGAGTCTCTGAAGTGACCATGTGATGTCAAACCACCTCCTGGAAGAAAAACCTCTATGTCCAATCAACAATCCCTTACCCCATGCTCCCCTGAGTTTCATGATTGCCAAGGTTATAATAACTCAGGAAGCTGATTAGAACATTGTTTTTTCCTGCTACACTGTTGACTATTGTACTACAGATGGAATTATTTCTGATGTATACTAAAACACTTATATGAACTGTAACCACCTCAGGTGACAGCTGTGTGTTTGACTGGGTTCAATTTACAATGTTAACATAGATAACAGACACCCACCCATTGAGGAAGACAAGCTTAAATTCTGGGGTTTATGAGTATGGCTCGTTTTGAAAAGGTCTCAAAAGTCAAGGTCAGCACCTTTGGGGAAGAAAGATCCAAGTAGCAAACACACAAACTTATCCCATGCCTCACCAAAAAGTGCCTGTGCTGTCTCATTTAAAGTTTTCATGGAAAATATGGAGTGAATTTTAACAATTACATGAATATTGACATTTCAGTTGATGAGAGTCATTTTAATGATGGTATATTAAAAAGTAACTATATTTAAGTTCTAATAACATGTTATAATTTAAATCTTTTTTTGACTGTACATAGTAGACACACAGTGCAGCTCTGTACAAGCAGTAGCTCTGTGAGACAGGATAATCTTAATCCAGACAAACAGAGAAAATGATTTAATACAATACTGATTTGGATTTGGCTGCACAAACTGGACTATTTAGGTTCTGGATACTATATTATCACTGAAAACAAGCATGTTTATAAAACACCAGGTCAGCATTTTTTAGCCACCAGAGAGGGGGTGGAAAATAAAAAGTGAAAATTACTTTTTCCTCTTTTTGTGCACAAATTGTATCACACCCTGACAAAGAGATTCAGACTATTCAAAGAGGAAAGGAGCCCCATACATTTTATTTATATGTCTAAAGTTGTTTTTTTTTCTAACAGGACAGGGTGTTATTTATGCTTCCTAAAATGGAATGATCAGCATGGCAATATTAACAGTGCCCAACTTTAATCCAAGTGTGTTAACAGACATATGTTTTTAACATAGCCAGTGTGTAAAGAGACAGGATCCTCCTGTGAAATTTCAGATTATGCTTTTCTGAAATAGTGTCTGCCACCATCATCCTCATCCACAGAGAGTGTAAGGAAAATGGATTCCCTGGTCTAAAATTAACCTACATATAATTCCTCTCCTTCCCCACACCACTCCCTTCAAACTCACCTTACCCTTACAAACTCACTGTTTGTTTTCAGCCAATGGAAAAAAGAGTTTAGTTAGTTTGTCTTGATAACACCTATCTCATGGGTGTGGGGTAATTGTGTGTGCTCCTGTCAGCTTTTTGCATACATTGCTAAGTGTAAATACAAAATGGTTATCCAGGCTAATTACCTGCAGGGAGTTGTTGGCATATAGTCAGTCATGGATGGGGCTTGGAGAGATGTATTGCACCAAGTTCTTCAAGGTTAGTGTAAAAAAACAGCAGCACAGTAAAGGGAAATAATCCTCTTTTTGGATGTACTTATCTCTTTTCAACTTCTGAGAAAATACTTCAGTATTTTTCAGATCAACTGCAATTTTTTCTCAGGTCAAAAAAGAGGCCAAGCAAAATTCAGAAGGAACAAAAGTTTTGAAAGCTAAATTACCTCCACTCTCAAAGAAAATTGTGCAAAATTATGCCTTTAAATTCAGGAAGCAGCACATATATAGCTCTTGGTAACCTTAAACACCAGTAGGTATTTATTTATACTTAAGAAGTTTTACACCCTTCTGGAATAAAAGAATTTCTGTCCTGGTTCAAGCTGACATGTTAATTTTGCCTGCAATTATCCTGTACATTGGAGTGAATGGATAAATACCCCGTGCTGGAGCTGCCGTGTCAGGCACCCCCTGACAGCAAAGCTATTCCCAGATGGTGCAAAGCACTATTCCATGGTACCTGTAGTGGTGTGTGCTATCAACATATCCTCAAGTGGCCTTCAGGTACTTCACATGACAATTCTACCTCAGCTGCAGTTACAGAGGGCTCTTATCTGAGGAACACACCAAAGCCAGGGTACCACCTAAATAAATACATTCTGCAGGTACAGAACTACCACAGCAAAGCAGCTCAGATACTGTTCAGTTGTGTGAAGGCTTTTGCATCATGTAGAATAAATTAGTAGACAGGATAAATTAATCATGCTTTAACAAAAGAAGAGGAACAGGAGAGCTGTATTTTTCATGCATTATTTCAAAATTTTCCAGGTTATACAAGTGCTGTCTCTTCTGACACTTTTTTCTATCACATCAACAAAAGATTTTACAAGTGTGGCTTATAGGACATTTGTAGCCAAGAGATTAAATAATTCACAACATAAAACTTTTCCAGATTCCCAAAACATTACAAATTTTCATTCTATTAAAAGATAAATTACATACACTTCTGAAAAATGTTTGCTGAATCCCCCAAGACAACTAGACCCTCCAGAACAAGTGAGATCTAAATTATACATGTATGAATACATGTGTTTTAAAGTGAATAAATGTAAAAGGTCAGTGTGCTACACAGTAAGAAAGAACCCTAATTCTCATTTTTGATGAAAACATCAATTTTGATTGACTTCTCCAAAATGGTTTCATTTACATTTGGAAATGCATCTTTTAAAAAAAGCCTTTTTTCTACTGCTGCTCTTAGTGTGTCCTCTCCCCTTACACAATTTCTGAAAGTAGTTTCAAGAGAAAAGTGAGTCATTTTAGATTGTCTGATCGGCCTCAAGGGGGTAAAAGGGGTTGTGTTAGTTTTCACTAGCATGGAGCAGGGAGGAGCTCTTCTCTACATAACTGGGAAACCTGCTGAGTAAGATGATGTTCTTTTTATACTGCATAATGATCTGGGCATGGGCCAGCTTTTCCAGAGACAGCTATTCATCTGCTTAACTTGAGTGCATTAAAATTCCCTGCTCCCCTATCATCAATTTCCTCACTCTTTCACCTCCATTCTGACCAGAGAGCATCACAAAATCAGGTGAAGAAGTAATTGCTTCAAGTGCTTCTTGATGATTGGAAAGAGATCTATACCTTTTTCAAGCAGCAGCAAATCAGCCAGGTAATATTATGCCAATAACTAAAAGCAGGCATAATAGAAAATTTCAGCATTAAAAGTGGTTGAGTGCAATTTAAAAGCATAGAAAACACTCCCTTCCCTTCTGCAGCCTGCTCAGGGAAGCATGTACCATGTCCAAGCCTCAGAGAAGGAATGTAACACAGTAAATATAACACTATCCAGAAGCCTCCTCCTCCTCTCCCAGAATTAGGCAGAATCAACAGAAGCACAAAGATTATTTCCTATGTAAAAACCTCCATATATCATTTCTAATTTAAGGTTTGGTCGCTTCTTTGTTCCTCAGTCTTTTTCTAACAGCAGGACCTTAGGAAAGTGCAGAGTGACAGCCAAAATACTTTGGAGCTAGGCTGGTTCCCAGTGCCAGCAGAGATGGAGGGGGGGTGGGTGTGAGCACAGAGCCATTGCCAGTCACAGCAGCAGCTTTTGCTGCCCCCTGCACTGCTGCTCAGCTCCTCCAGATGTGCCAGTGCAGTTACAGGTGTCACTTGTGCAGCAGGACACTGCTGCTCAGCCCAGGTATTAATAGATTTCTTATTAATTCTCTAAATAACCTCCCTGAAGTTCTGAGATTGATCAGCTGGAAAAAGAAAGAGAAGCATACAGGAAAACACTATTTTCTATCATTCTTCTCTCCAGATATAAAATCAGTATTCTCTTGCACGGCTCTACACTCTTACTGAGCACTAAGAACATCCTGACCTTTTTCATGTCTGCTCTGAGATGCCAGTCATAAACATCAACCCAAAAGATGTTATTGCAGCTGTATCTGTTCTGAGGAACCACTCCTTGAACAGTTTTTGTCCTCAGTTTCTAAATGGAATTTTATTGAAGAGACCATCTTTAGTTGTCAAACTTTCTGATCTTCAATCCTACAGAAACAGATCGTGATAGTATAATTTACAGAAGAAATGGAAATGAATTATCATAGAAGATTTTCTGAGATCTTTCCAAACAGATATTGTATTGTCCTTGGTAACAGTGGATGAGACCCTTTTGACCAACTTTAAAAACTGGGATACTTCAGGTGCAGGATGTACAGGAGGCTGCTGCACATGAGCACTCAAATGATTCCTAGTAATTTCCAGAAAAATCAGATTTCTGTTTCTACTAGGAACTATTACCATTTCCCAAACACAACTACCACAGCTTTCCATTAGGAATTATATGGGAAAAAAACCAAACACAAAACAACCCAAAACCTGAGCCATTTCTGTCAGTTATTACATGTGAAAAAACAAAACCTCAGACCACTGGTAAGAAGGTAGGAAGCAACAGGCCATCTTCTAAAAGATGGAAAAAAAATACATTATATAACTTGTGAATGATCTGAACTGCAGTTATTGCATCTGCAAGCAAAAAAAACCCAAACATTTTCTTCACAAAACAAAAAAAAAAGCAGCTCAGTAAATCTTCCTTAAGCCAGTCCTGAAGTTCTAGTATTCAAAAATTCCCCTGTTCCCAAGGAATTCTGAAAACCCTCGTGCACCCTCAAGTGAAACATCTCTACCCCAAACATGGTTTTGGGACTTGACTTGGTTCCAATCATTAGCACAGATGATCCTAGAATAACTACTAAAGTTATATTTTATTGATTTCTCTTTTTATTGATGCATTTCCAAGAATATTCAAGCTGCTTTTCCTAATTTGGAGCAATTAGAATATAAGGCCAGGTGTGTTTTCCCTTGTCCTCTGACACACCTAGATGTAGGAGAGCTCCTGTGGATAATGACATTATAAATAACCGTACAGTGGTGGTAACAAGTATCATCTGTAACTAGGATTTGTTCAAATTCACTGAGCAGAAATCTTCCAAGGTGGCTGCAGGAGATGCCTGCTGAATACAGGGTTCTTTGTACACTTAAACAGATGTTCATCCTGCTTATTCATTTTAATCTGCTAAAAGTATCTTAGCTAGAAACATCTTAAGAACAATTTTATCAGCTTAACTGTACAGTAAGGAATAGAACCTAGGACATGATTAGAGCACAAAGAATTATAAAAGCCTTGAATATGTGCCACATATAAATTGGCATTAAGCCAACCCAAAAAATAACCATTTTTCTTTTCAGAAGGATGCATCTTCATAGAATTGCAACATGTAAGTTAATGGCTTTTATAAATCTTCAGTAAGAACATAAAAAACATAATGAAACTTAATGAGACTTAACTATGATGTAAATCTTAATTCATCTTACTCCAACCAGTGATTTTCAGGGATTTTTATGGTAGTATTTTTGAAGCTGTTTTCTCACAAACAAGAGATTTTCTCTCAGTGTCTTTAGGTTGCCTCATGAAATAAGTTGTGTAGCAGTGAAACACCCCTTGCAGTCTAGAATTCTATATGTCACAAAAGGAAACAGACAGCTGCTTTGATTCACCTTCTTATATTCAGCTGTCTTGCCCCCCATCTAATGCAGAAACCATTAAGAAGATTAGGTAAATAGATTCAATTTGCTATGTGCCAATCAATATTACAGAGTCTGTGTGTTTTGTGTTCATAAATAGAAAACAGCACAAGTTAATTGCAAAACCACATATCACAAATGACTACAAATCTGCTTTAACTATCTCCATTTTTCTTTATTTCACGATGGCTTTAGTAACCTTCACACTCATCTCACTGAGCCATAAACCCTGATTAGGGGCACTAAATGACTGGAATGTTCCTGGGAGCTGATTACATGCATTTTGCTTATGGCTTATCAAGTCTCATCTACTGATAAGTTCTTCCTCATCTCCCTTCTTCAGAATACAAGCTGTGGGATGTGGGAAATATTCCACTGGTTTTATCAAAGACATAAATGAACTGAATCTTCACTGGTATAATTCTCTGTAGTCTAAGGAACCAACAATTCTTTGCCAATTTACCTACCGTGACACTGTAGATTCCACTAATGGATACTCCTATGGTTTTAAACATGACATGACATATTTGTTTCAGGACTTTTTAAAAAATGTTTTTCATGGCTTTAAATATATTGTTTTGAATTGGACTTTTCCACAGAGGTGTCATCACCAAAGCCAACAAACCACCTCCAAACAAAACAAAAGCCCAAAAAAAGGCACCCCTGCCTTCCCAAGCCCACCCCCCACAAAAAAAGAAACCAAAACAATAAAATTAAACGAAACAAAAAAAGCACTTAAGTCATTAAGCTAAACAATTCAACTCTATGCAGCATAAAGGCAGAGAAATTAAATAGCTGGCAAGAAAGACTGATCTTTCCAGCTGTACACTTTTCCATGAGAAAACCATCACAGATCAGCAACTTTTCCCACAAAGGCAGAGGGAACAGAAAGAGTACAACAGGTGCACTCTGTAGCTGGAAATTTTTTGCACAGCTGATGGAACTGACTCTCCACTGCATCAGTATTTGGACCAGAATTCAAAGTAGATCAAATCAGAACATAAACTGGCAAGCACTTATTCCTTGTTCATTGTTTTGGAGATTTCTTGTATGAATTCAGTGGCAAATGGAAGCAAACGAAGGGTTTCCCATTTCTGTATCACAGTACACTAGGAAAGAGCCTTAAGCTAAGGGAAATGATTCTTTACAATGAAACCTTACCATGCCTATCTCTACAAAACGGTTACAGAATAAACTTGCAAAAATGTATGGATATTGCAGGAAAGAGAATCTGGAAAGGCAGATGTCAATCTACATCACTTTTGAAAATAAATATATATGGAAATAAAATACTTTTTCATATATTTACTTGTAAATAAGATTTCTATATGTAAAATTTATTGAGAATTTATTTTAAAGAGTTTCTAATAATCACAATACCTCTCAACACATGAAAACCCAATTTAAATCATCTGTCTTCATTTTTCCCCTGCTAACATAAGTCTTAAGCAGGTGATTATTCATATCTGCTTTAAGGTATGATGCTAACAACCACAGAAGACCTGACTCTGCCTGTACTATAGGCCAAAGACTTGCCTGCATTATATTGGCTACTCCCATTACTTGGACACAAACATTTAAATGCCTGCTTGATTAGAGGTTCAAAGCCTGTTTTGAATATTATAATCCCATGGATGCTATATTTTTCTGAATCCGTTGTATAAACACTGAGAACTCACAAACCAAACCAATCAGAGAATGACTGATTTTGTTGGTGTTTGCATAGTGATTATTTAGTATCTTGTATCCAGATAATTGGTTCCTTTTTTGTTACTCATTATCTATTGTTCCTTCATCTCATTCATCCTGAAATATAAATAATTTGTGTATTTTAATGTAATAAGCCTAATACAGACAGCAAAGCAGTCTAGGATTATAGGTACTTAATAGTTAAACATTCCTTATTAGTTCATTTTTCGTTATAGTCTTAATTTTAAAGGAACAAAACCAAATTTTAAAAAAGTAATACAAAAATAAGTGATTTTTTTCATCTGCACCATAGTTTTGAAACTGAAAACCTATTCCCTGGTATTTTTATGTAGTAAATAAAAAAAAAAAAAAGGTCACTGGAACATTATGGCAATGCCAGGAGGGAGGAGAAAATAGTAGATGGACCACTATTAGTGTGAAACCCTCGGATATCAAAATGACACTCACAGAATGTAGGTGGGTATTTAAAGGAGCTGTGTTCACAAAGCTGGCCAAGCACAAAACAAAGCCTCTCAGACATACCAGCTCCAGTGGCACCAACTGCAGAGAGATGGGTGACTTTGAAGGCTTTTAACAATATTTTTCAGTAATCATTCAGTCACAAATGCTTGGGCAGTCAACTAACCTTGAACCATCTTTTCATTAATATAATCTTCCTCTCATCTTTCAACACAAAAACACTTTCACACTCCAAAATGACTGTCCAAATATCACAATCAGAACAGTTCCTCTCAGGATGAAGGGAGTCTTACTACATGTCACTGTGAAATACAGCAATATTCCTCTTCTGCTGCTTTCTTCAGGGCACTCCCTGGCAGGGTTAATGGATCTGTACTGAAAGCATGGAATTCAGCAAGTCAGAATGGCAGTAAGGGAACCAATAAACTGGTGCTAGCTCTCCTGGGGAAGATATTCCAACATTGTTTGTGGTAATAGGAGGAAAGGAAAGGAGAGATGAAATCATTAGTTCTACAAGCTTTAATTAAATATATTTTAGATTCATTTTTAGATCTGAAAGAATGAGCCCTGAAGTTTTTCTTGGTAGGGCAGTGGCTGCAGTCTGGAAAGCAAAATGCTCAAGTTCTCACTTTACAATTGGACAAGATGTCTAGGAGACAGAAAATTTCTCTTTGCTTGCCGATTCCTATGAATGTTTACTGTATTACAAAGATGATTTCTGGCCATCTCTTTCAACAGCCACAGAAGGATCCTAAGTTTCTGTGGTTCCTCATGACAATACAGTCATGCTTCCTTTCACCACTGCCTCCAGAGGCAACTCAAGCCAGGCTTTTGTGGGTAGGAACTCAGAAAAATGCAGAGACGCATGATAAATCAAGATGACAGGAAGATGAAGGGATTGAGAGAGATTAAAAGAAAAAGAAGTGGAAGCTGAATTTTTTAGAACATATACCAAGGAAGGCATAGTAGAAGTGACTTGGGTTTTTTTTAGGCTTATATTGTTTGAATGCTTATGACTTACAAGTCTTCAACAGTGCAGGAACTCATATAAGGCATGAGATTTTCTGGACTTGGATGGGATTGAAATCTTTCCAGGATTCTCATAATAACCTGAAGAAGAATTTTAGTTATTGTATCATATACATACTATAGATTTTAGAAGACTTAAAACCTGTATAGTTTTTAACTGTCTATTGCAGTGTTCATTAACATCTCTGCTAAAAAATTCTGCTACTTAGCATTCATGGAACCAGTGTGCATTAAGCAAAAGCTGATGAATAAAAATAATATTTTTAATGTTTAGCAATCCCTCCTTTTTCAGCAATTAAATTACAAGCACCTGCATGCTTTGGTATCTAATTAAATTTCCTAAAATACCTTTCCTACTGATGTAATTTAGATGTTTCCTAGAACATTTAAAAGCTGCTGGAATTGTTTAAGTGAGCATACTATTCAACAACTGAATGACACATGAGTCAGGGAAAGCAGTGTATTTACTTTACAGAGATCCCATCATTACTGGCTTATTTTAGGGGTAATAAATAGCTTATATGATTCTCTAGCTTGTAAACATTACACTACTTTATGATTTTCTGAGCACGTTACAATAAGCAGTGTATTCTTGCAGTACATAAAGGGAAACTTTTTCTGAGGCCCCTGCACCTACCAGGAGATTACTGACATTCATTTGCATTTATTTGTCCTGGTTTCTGTGGCCACAAGTGTAATATGGATATACTCCCACACAAGCATGCTCACTGAAAAACCTGGTTTTGTAAGTGTGTTTACATTTTGCCATTATTAAGATGGGCATGTTAAGACCCACTGCTTTTTTCCTGACTCCACTCCTACCCATCCCCATTATCCACATTGATTAAAACTGAACTACTTCAATCCTGCCTACCCAACACATATCATTAGGGGCAGCAGCCATACAACTCTCAAGCAGGTCTTTACATCCTTTCATTTCTTGCAAACCTTTAAACCACAAGCTCTGTGGGACAGGGACAGATACTCACCACATTTTCCTCAGACCTAGCTGAGGTTTTTTGACACTGTGGCAATATTTGACCACAAACTACGTCAATCAGCAGCACTCTTGACTTCTCAGTCAAAGCTGGGCATTCCAAGCCTTCAATTAATAAGTTTCCAAAAGCAAAAAATGCCACATTTTAGACTCATTCATGTTTCCTACATCATGAACAGCAGTAATGTAGGGCGTATTTTTTGCTTGCCTCTTTTTATTTCCCTTTCCTCAATCCCTTGTAGAATAACAAAAATTAAAATCTAGAATTTCACTTACTTACGAGATTCTTTATTCTTTTATTTGTCTTGTCAGATTTACTGCATCTATACAATTCCCCTAGTAGATTAAGAAGCCTCAGAGGCTATTGCTCAGATTAAGCACAAGTTCTTACTGTAATCTTCTTATTCTCAATGTTTCCATCTTCTGCTCTATCCACATGATTAAACAATAAGTATATTATATCTTTCAGTGCATCTGTCAGTTCAGGTCCCATCACTCAGCCTATTTCTGACATAGCCCACTGCAATGAGATTTGGTATCTGTCCTTCATAGTGCATTTAGTCCAATTTTCAAGCATTCTAGAAAATTGTCTTATTCAGTGATGCTTAGGTTATTTCATATGCTGCCATTTTTTGCCATCTTTCAGTACAAAAGGTCTTTATTAAGGTACCAGGCAGGGCCATTACTTAAATTACAAGTGATACAATGTAGGTCTAAACAGAATATCCCACATCAAAAAAATTGTATCAATCTTCTTCTGAAGTATAATGTGACCATTAATTTTAACACAATTTGCTGCCTTGGGAAATAGGCATGAACCCACTCACAAGCTTTCAATGGTTTCCAAAAAAAGGCTGATGGACTGATGGATCATTATAACAAATTCTACTGAAAGACAGTCCAGCACCTTAGATAATGAAGAAAATATAATACTCTAAGTTTGATGTATCTCTGTTTTCCTTTTTTCTGGCTGGATCCTCAGCAGATCTGACAGTTAAATACAGACTAAAGAAAAAAGACATACTGAGGAAACACTTTTTTATCAACTGTGTAGGCTAGGAAGAATATTTGTGTTTCACTTGGAACATATTTATCTAACAATAACATTTCTTTCCTATGATTAGTTACTAATTGAGGGTTTCTCTTATTGTTGGGGTTCATTAAAATATTAAAACAAACATGAGACATTGGGATGGGCCGGAATCCTAAAACTTGTAGCAACTTAAATAACATTCTTCTGATTGAAATACACCAAGTTCAGGCTCAGTCCTCCAGAATGTGGAGAATTCTTCTGGCCTTTTGATTGGGATTAGGTTGCCAATAAATAAAAGCCTGACCTTTTGGTGAGGCCACCCAAATATATTTGTTTCAGCAAATAAAGCTCCAGTAAGAAGCATCTGCCTACAACCCATCGTTCTGCTGGCTCTGGAAAGGCTCCATCGCTCCACTGCTGGCAGTGACCAAGTAAAGCCAGGACCTGGGCAGCACTTTCCAAGAGAGGGAATGGAAGGGAGCTGGACAGTGGGAGAACCCAAAACAGGACAGAAAGAATCCCACAAAACCACACCTTAACACTTGGGCTTGACCTGTTGGACACTTAGTTAAGCACTTAACTAAATCAGCTGAATATTACCCAAAGCAGAAACAGCATCTTGTGTTATCAAGTGCGGTGCCAGGAGAGTCTATAAACATTGCTGTGCAGAAAAGAGCTCCAGCAATGAAGCCTAACCAGAAGACACTTGAGCTACAACCACAGTTCCTGTTTTGGGAAGGGGGGAAGGAAGATATTATTTACATATGGAACATTTGGAGGTGAGCAGGAGGGCATGTAGCATCTGTGCTTTTGCTCCATGGTTATTAATACCTAAGAGGTAGAACCCCAGGTCATGTTTAGAGCTCCTAAACAAATTGTAACAATGAAACTTCACCTCTTCTCAACTCTATGGGGACTAAAAGATCTAAAAAAACAATAATCTCATTAGAAAAGCCAAGAAAATAAGCCTTAAGCAGCTGTTCATTATCTCACAGAAAACATTAACATTCCAGACTTCCTTGACACAATATACAAAAATAGACAAACAAAAATTTAAAACACTTTTGCAACACACCAGCCAAACAATACAAGTGTTCATGTCAGTCGTACTCCTTACATTTTGCATATCAGCTTTTTGAGTCTCACATTTCTTCCTGTGTCAGATAAGGTATGAAGAAACATCCTTTATTTCCATCAAAACTTCTCATCATTTAAGCCAAAGACTTGAACATGCTTTTCCTTTCCAACTCCTCTTCCTGCTTGCTTTTCTAGAAGCAGGGTAGCAGCCACTGCCTGGCCTTTCATCTCAGGCATTTTGAAACAGTATAAAAATGCAATAAAAGTGCTGAATTAATTAGAATAATTCTATTCTGGTGAATTTTTTTAACTCTGCACTTCTTTCAGTGAGTTTCACTCAGTCTTTTCTGAGTCTTGCAAAATCTGTGGTACATTCATCTTCCATCCGGTATCTCTTAAAACCCATTGGAGCAGAAGCTGGACATTACTTCTTCAAGAAAAACACAGACTAAAGTCTGCAGCCAAACACCGACAAGAGCAATTGGGAAGAACAAACAGTAGGAGCCCTGGGAAACCATTACCTGTGGAGGCTGGACCAAAGCAGGGCTAAATTTCTGTAGTTACAATAGATTGTGAAAAGTCAGGAAATTCTATTGTGACAAATAAAAACAAGGACAGTGTTTTGGGAAATGGACATAAAGCCAAAATAAAGAGGCATTATTACAGCCACTCCTTCAGTATTCCCAAGCCAGGAATCCCACAAAAGCCTACTGGTGGGGCTGTGTCTCCCAGTCTCTCCAGACACAGGGCTCCTGACAGCACACAGTCCCCACTGTTAGCCCTGCAGATCACTGGCCCTCATCACATCCCAGCCCAGGCAGCCCCTCGTTCCCACTCCAGCCCTGCTCCTGCCAGCCCCAGGCACAGCCTGTGTGCACAGACCTCTGAAAGCTCCTGGAGCTGGGGATGGACAGACGGGGGAATTGTCACCATGTTAAAGGAAACACCCTAACAGGACAGCTCTTAACAGTGTGTCATCCTCTTCCCAAAGGCAGCTCAACACGAGCCTTTCTAGAAAACTGCTGAAAACTGATTGGTCCAATTTGCTCCAGGATTTGAACTACAAAAGCAGAAGGATGTCCAGTGAAAAAAAGAGCATTGACCTAAGATATGTAGGAGCTCTAACCTTCTATATTATCTCCAAATATTACCTCTGTGGGAAGGGAGTCGTTCCAAGAAATTACAAACGGCTTTAACAGACTGAAAGGTGCAGGGTCACTTTCCTCCAGTTACTCACAGTACAGAGATTTTATCTAGTTTTAGTGCATTGGCTTCCAGCATTTGTAAGATTAAAGCACAGTCATTCGGCTTCTTGCTGAGGAAATATGTTGTTAGGCTAAGACCTGATGTTAGAGATCATGTCATATATGCAAATGAAGGTGCATATTCATTAATATGCAAATTAGAACACAAAATCAGATTAATCCCAAAGCCTAAAATCCCCAGCTCTCGTGACCTACAGGCTTAAATTGTGCATGTACAACTGCTTGTTCATCAGTGTGACTTTGGCTTGTTTCATGATTAAATACAAATCAGCCACATACAGTTATTTTTTCTATGTAACTAGATGCTATCTAGGTTAGAACTGAAATATTTATTGTAAAGACTTATTCTTGCAAACACCTTTCAAAGACTACTCAATCATCTGCAGGTTTGCATGTTTTATTCCATGTTAGCACAGAATACCAGCTACTTCAGACAGGTGTTCAAGAGCACCATCTTTTCTTTTTAACCCCTCATTAAATGGAATCAGTTGCCAATGCAGCAAGTCCATTTATTTAGTTTTGGATTGATTTTCTAAGAGTTACAGAGCAAAAAACTCCACTGAGGTCTGATCAGCTGCATGGGGACAGCAAGTATATAAAAACCTTTGGCTACCAAAATCAAAAACATCTTTCAAAACACTGTCTGAAAATCTTCACCACACTGCATACACTCATACAGCTACTGGATAACTGAGTTATGATAGTCTGCATTAATTAAGCAACTTCAAACTTGTGCACTTTTATAGTTAAGCCCAGAAATTGACTTCTACACTGATGGATCCTTTGAAAGAAGGAACACAGAGCTAAAGTCACTCTCATCAAAGGCAATCATCAGTTACACTTTACTCCAAACTATATCAAACTATCATCTTCATAATTTCAGGGTTAGGAAAAATTAATTTTGTTTTGACTGGGTTGACAAAATCTTAATTTTTATATGATAACTGAACCCTGCAGAGCACAAACAATCAAAATAGTTTGGATTTACCATATATGCTTTCAGCAGCTACAAAAGGCTTGATTGTGTGTGATTGAAAGATTCAAATTTAATCACAGATTTATTAGTCCTTTCATAGATGTTGAATTTAAGTATGCAACAAACTATCACCATGCCATTTATTTTAGTAAGGAGCTTCCTGCTTTCTAATGTGCCACGTATTGCTGGTATGTTTGCAAGTAAGGAAACTACATTTATACCCTCTTCAGATCTGTCTCAAATGAACAACCAGTCATGGAGTAATATTTTACATTCCTTAGATTAAACACCTTTGAGAAAATTATGGTTGGAGGTTTCAAAGACAACATCGCATTCAGAAATTTTTAAATATAAGCCTAGGAAAATATATAAGCCTGATGTTTTTCATCTCTGAAGAATTTTTTGCTTGTTTGAGTTCTGCAATTCAGTCTTTTTGTTGTATTTTAGACACTTAAACATCTGCTGTAGCCAGATCTTGGTCACTGGGTCATGGAGTGGTCACACTTCTATCCAAGAGGGACATCACTGGAAGAACTGTAATGGCAAACTAGATACTTATTCATTCACAACCTATGATAATTTAGGAATGAGTTTGATTAAAAATATTGATACTTAAGTTTTCACACTTATACATGCTTGTTAGCAACTTCTGACAACACTTTCACAGTCACAGGCAGATACTCTGAAATCCGAGGTAACTACGGAAAATCAGAAATTAGTAGAAAGCTAACAACACCAACTAAATATAAAAGTATTTTCTTCCCACGCCTATGCTAGCCCAGAGTGAAGGTCTGAAGAGAAAACATGGCCAAGTCAGTGTTCCCCCAGAAAATAATATTCAATTAAGTTTTTCTGCCTGAATATTTTACATTTCCAGAATGAAATATGTTACAGGAATCTGAAAGAGGGGTGGTGGCAACACACAACACTGACAGGCAAGACTGAAAAAGGCATAATTATGATGATGCCAAGGGGCCCATCCTTTCCCATACCACAGAGAATAATCAATAGCTAACACAAGTTACCTTCAAGCACTAACAATCTTTTTTGGGTTGGATGTTTTGCCTGAGGGACTTGATAAAATTCAATAAGAGAAGATGTGGGCTAAATCTTTCCCTAATATTAATTTATAGGGACAACAAAAGAGATGGATTTTATCTGAAGGGATGCAGACTGCATTAGAGAGCACTAGACCCAGATGTTTGCATCATAACCCTCTTGCCATAGGGCTGGCTGACAGATAAGAGACAATTGCAGACTCCTAGTCTAAAGACTGCAGAGTCCAAGTCAGCTATTAGACAGCACCAGAGTTTCAGAGGTTGAGTTTGAGAGCAATTTTGATTGTATCCTTCTCAAACCCATTTTTCCCTTTTAAAGAAATATCACATCACATTGTCAATTTCTGCTCCCTCCCTAGATTGCTCCCCACTTAAAAGGGCAAAGCTCTTGACCCCAGCTACAGCAGAACTCCTCCTCTCCCTGCAGTAAAACTCCCTGATCTCTAAATATGTCAATACAAGCAGATAAACATGTCAAAACAGCCACAGTCTTCTCCATAAAAAGGATGGACAAAAGCCTGCTGACTGGATGTATACCACAATAATCATTCAGATTTGTCTAGAAACAATACAGGATTGACTTCCTGTAACCTATGGTTTCAGCAGGGGCTTATTAAACATGTTTAGCCCACATCAGCGAATATTTGAAACTGATGCAAGTTGCCGCAGCCCCAACAAAAGAACAGATGGCTGTGAAAGCTGCTGCTCATACACCAGAGATCTCATATGTGTGCAAATTTGTACTGCAGTATATACTGAGTCTGTTTCCTCCCTCTTCCCCTCCACCTTCTTACTTCAACGTACAATTAAAATATTGAAATGTCCTGCTTTGTTCCTCTTGCCAGCAGCAGGAATGAGCACCAAACATGTGACCCTTCCAGTCACTTCATCCCTAACCTCCTCTCCAAAAGTGAAATCTAGACCACAAGCTAGAATTCAAATATGCCTCTTTCTTTTGTTCTATTTTTTTTGTAGAAATACGCAGCAGGTATTTTTAATTGGGCTTTAATGCAAAAATAAAGAGAAAACAATTTTAAAAAAGGAATTTAAAAAAATGACCAGATTTATATACCTATAATAGTATATTTTACATCTTGCATTAATACACAAGCATACTTGAATTTTTTTTTACTCTTTAAACCTTTGAGACTTCACTAACATTAACTATTAAAATGAAAATAATGTAAGTTCACATTTAGTTCAGTGCCATGTTTTAGAAGTGGTAAGGAGTGTATTTCTTGTGTACCATTATAATACAGTGAACACTGCCTTAGTTACTATTGTGTTCCACGTAAAGATGGTTTCACAGCATTTATTGACACTGTTTTAAGCTCCCACACAAACAAGTTGAAGCACAAGCAAATATTGAGTTGATGTGCAGCCCAATAGCTGTTCTGGTGATTACTCAGGCATTCTGGCAGTGGTTCCAACCACCAATAAAGGCAACGGAAACTTTTACAAGCATGACATAAGTAAACTATTCGTCACTTTATCAACACTAAATATGTTATCATACTTCAGAAATGTTAAAGGGTTCAAAAACTACTTGATGCAGGGCCTTAACTTGTTCGGGCTTACCAAATAATGAAGAAAAATATTGTTCTTATTTCTGTGAGAGAGGGAGGAGAATGGAAAAAACAGAGGAGGCATTACTGTTATTCTTGGCTCTAGGTCAGATGGGTCTGGTTTATTCTGCAGAGTGAAAAGAAGAGTGGAAAGCTACTTAAAGCAGAACAAAATAACATTAACATAGATTTTGACTACTTTTTATCTGGTCCTCTAGCAAAAAAACCAAAAAAAGCAAACATTCACATGCCATTATTTTGGTCTCAGGGAAAATACGTTGAAAATAATTGTTTACATGAAAGCGTCCAACCATTTCCTTTTGAAATTAGTCCAGTTGAAGAGAAGTAGCAACTAAACGGTTAAATTATTCATTAAAATAAGAAAAGAATGCTAGTGATCAGTACAGCCAAAAGCAGATGCTTAAAACTAGACTGCTGAACTCATACTCAGTCACATAAATTAGATCCTGGGGATTTATGTGATTAGAAATACGAAGAAATCTTTCTAATTCTCATCTCAGAGTCCACAAGCAAAAGAAACAATGATGTGTGAAATAATATTCACACACACTTGTCTGTGATGATTTGGAATGAAGTATTCATGTTCAATGTAATATATTATTTAGTGTAATATATATAATATTACAAGATGGCAAAATTTTAAATCAAAATACACTTGAAGACTTTGTTTTCTGTTAGTTATAAGTCATCACCTTTTCAAATGGATTCAATGAAATTCTTAAAACCTCTGGTGAAAATACATTAATCTAATAAAGGTGTATCATCATCTCATACACCACTTAGTGCTACCAATTCCTGCTCACAAAAGCATGCATGCAGGATGCATATAAAGAGAGAACTATAAAATAAAGAAACTAAAGAGGCCAATTTTGAGATAGTTCCTAGAAGAACTTCCTTGGAAAACACTAGTAATACAGGCAAACTTCAATTACACTGTGAGATCACGGCTGTACAATCCTGTACCAAAACCCCAGAATACTCTGAACATCAATATGGCTGGAGTGATTAACATGTGATAAAACTCACCCAGGTTTCACAATTAAAGTACTTAAACCCCAGATTTTACACTATTGCCTTGCCCATAGAGAGTGTGCACAGAGTCTCCAGCCTGCAGGCAGGAGACTCTGTGAGATAACAGAGATGGGAAAGGAGGAGAGAGACAAAAGTTCAGTTGGGGTGAGCAGTCGTGACATTTACTGAGGGAAGATTTACAGAGTGAGCATGATAAGATATAATAGGGCAAACTCTGAGACTTTTAAGGACCAATCCATTGCTGGTTACCACAGTTATAAACCAGCACTACTCTTACATATTCCTTGACAGAAAGAAGTTGCTCAGCTCTGTACAAATCAGAAGTCCTGTTCTGCAGGTCTGTACTAAAAGGTGCCAGCTCTTTAGCTCTGCTGCTATTTAGTATTTAGTACTTAAACGCTCTGCAAGAACAAAATTACAGATCTCTGATCTGGCAGGATTAGGATGTCAGTGCATATAAAGCAAAGCTATAGATGAGAAAGAATAATGCTTCAAGGAAAAAACTCCAGAGATTATCCAGAGACTGAAAAAACTTTCAAAATGCATCCAATGAAAATGAAGTATGATATCACAAGATGATGTGGGTAATAATTCATTTATATAAAGTTTTACACAAAAAGGAAAAGAATAAGGTTTTTTTATAAAGTACTGTTTAATCATTGCTGTCTTTGATAAAGAAAAAATCATATGCAATGAAGCACTAAATTCTTCATTTAACAAAGAAATTCTAGGGCACTAAAATTATTACTAAAATAATTAATTCGAAATGCTGGACACTATTTTTTCATGTAAAAAAATATGAAGATCAAAATTTGTTCTCTCTGTTACTCACTTCGCTGCATCCAGTTTTCAAGGGCAGGCTGAAAGAGGCAGTGTTAAGGCAAACAAAGCCAAGACCTCCAAAGTTAAACCAAGTGGTACTGAGGTAGGTGCAGTTCTTGCTGTGTCCCATGCCAGAGATGCTCTGCCACGGTCCCACAGTGCCAGCACAGCACCAGAGTGAGGCTGCTCTGCCTGCAGATATGGCCTGTGCTGTCTGTAGCCCCACTGACAGAACAGAGGGACAAGAGCTGCAGGCAACAACGTCTAACCTCTCATCCCTAAATCTCCAGTACTACAGTGGTTCAAGTCCTTTATTTTTTGTCTCCCAAACACCCAAATTACAAAACACAAAGTTGAATTCAGCCTTGGTGAAAACAGGTGTGAGTGCAAAGACATCAGAGAAATCTTTCAATTACGTCAAGGCCACAGTCATGCATAAAAAGTTATTAACCATATGGCAAGGGAGGAGAGGAATTACAAAGAAAATTCCCCAATAACTCATCCATATATCATTTGGCTTTTAAAGTGCAATTATGTGACAAAGACATTATTTCAGACAAAAATTGTATATATGATAAACATGGGCTTAAGAATTTGAAAGCAAGCAGAAGAAATATTTAGGTTTCTAAATTGCCCTCCAGAGCTAAATGTTTGGTTTTCTGCACAACTAGAGTGACTTCAAGGTTCACATTAGAGAAATGAAATGTTGGGGAGGTGGGGGCAGGGGGAAGACTCAGTGCTCTCACCCCAATCATAAACTAGAAAATACAAATAATGATTTGTGGCTTTGCATCTGCAGACAAGCAGATATTGTACTCAATCAGTGCTCATCCAGAAAGTCACAAAGAGATACCATTAAAAGCTTCTAAGAAATAGCTCCTTTTTATGGCTTCCAACTGCTCTGCCACAGGGTAATTAGTTAGTGCAGTATAATCAAAACACAGATGACTTGGTGACCCAGTCATATTGACAGGGCCCAGGTAATGAGGGTAAATACCAATGTAATCTTGTTAAGCAATATGGTTTTAAACTTCAATCCCACCCATATTGTAGGGATTTAAAGAGATTGGAATAAACCAATTGATTGGAGGTTGGTTGATGGGGGAGAGCAGAGTGTTTAGCATTAAACCATCTGAAAAAATGTGAAAAATCACCAAGTTCTGGGATGCCTCCCTTCAGAAGTTCTGAACAAAATAGGGCTTGAGGAGTTCTCTCCTTTAGCAGCAGGGGTAGCTCAGGTCTTTCCTTTTCCCCCTTCCCTGCTAGCCTTGAGCTCCTGCGCACTCACCCTCTTGCTGCCACCTTCCAGTTGTGCCAAATTAACCATTTGTGGAGCTGCTCCGTGAAGCTGAACAGTGAATTAATTGCTTGGTGTTTAAAAAAGACAGCAGAGATTCTTTGAATTGCATGAATCTGGTTACAGTGTGCTACATCAGGGAAAACAAGTGGTGGGAAGCAGGAAGAACAAGCACAGGAACTGCTCAAGAGAAAAAGAACTGCCAAGAAAAGGTTCCTCAGTATCACTGCCTCCAAGACCATGATTTAACCTAATTAAGTTAATTAACTGGAAAATTTGAGAGAAAGAGTAGCTGGCATTTGAGAGAGGGAAGAAAAAACCATGGAACAGAGAAAACTGTTAGCAGAAATGTAGATAACAGATCATCGGCATCTGCAGAACAGAGAATAACACTATAAACAGTGAGATCTGAAAATTTTTCAGGGACTGATTGACAAGCAAATATGTTCACCCAACTGAGTTAGAAATTAAATATGCAGAAAAGCCATATCTTCTAACTTGTGACTTCAAGTCATTTCAAATCTGCTGAGCTCCAGAGCTCACGGTCCAAACCTGAGCCTTAAATCCATATATCATCCTCTGCACCAGTCACATGAAGTTTGAGTATCAAAATAAATCTACTCTATACATGTAAAATTTGAACTGTTATAAAGGTGATGATCTTAGTGAAGTATAGAGAGAGTTTTTGAATAATTTTCTCAATGCACAAGCTTTCAGAGTCATGATATCCCAAATGGCATAAAGACTGACAGAATTCATTTTTTAAATCTCATTTTGTGAAAAACAAGTAATACAAGTTTTTAGGACAAATAAGTTATTCATAAAATCATGACCATCTCAGAAAAGGAGTTTGAAAGGAAGGGACTTGATCACCCCAATTACAGTACAATAACCACTCAACCATCTCCACACCTATATGCAATTGCAGTGCTGCAATTACAAATCTAGAATCAAAACACATCAAATTAGTCAGAAAATTCCTCAGAGACAACATACAGCTCAAAAAGGTAGGATTAATGCCTTTAGAGCAATGGCAAGCAGCATCAAAAATATCTATCCAATGATGACCTGTTCCCCTAGGTTTAATTGCTTGCCACTAGATAAGGCAAGTTATTTAAGTAAGCTCTTTCTCTCCTCCCTCTCACAGATGGAGTAGCTTCATATTTTAGGTTAGATGGGTTGGAAAAAAATAAGTTGGATAAGTTGGAAAAAAATAAGACCTCACAGAGAATGGCAAATTGTCAAGGTATAAACATCACCAAGTCCAGAAACAAAATTTAAGAGAGATGCATCATCCTGAGGCAGGGTAAAGGAACTAGTATGTTTGGGCATGAGCCCAGCTTTGCCTAAAATAGGCCCAAATCCATTACCTAGGGAATGCCACAAGAGCAAAACTTTGAAACTGTAGATACCTAGGCACCACAGGATTGGTATTTCTCCCACCAGCATCAGCAGTGTTATATACACCTGCACTCTGATAGCTGCAATGCAGACATAATACATTAAATACTGAACATGCCACTCCTCCAGGATCATTTATAAATATCCTGAGAAAGCAAAGTGGGACTTGATACAAACCAATGAAAATTAACAGGCCCATTCAGATTTTCACAACTTAAACCAGCAGAATTTTTCTTGGAGTATTATAAATGTTGCAGGAAAAGGTCTATTATCACTACTGTTTAATAATGTTTATAGATTCGCTTTGGCCTGAGTTGACCACATAGAATCTGACTCCTGGCAAAACAAAAAAACCTTGATTTACTCTCCTTATTTCCTTTCAGCCATAGTTTTAATTCATGACAACTATAGAGACAGGAAAAAGGGTGGCTAAGTAAAATATGCCCTCAAATATCATTCAATTTAATTTCTCTTTTCTCTACACAAGAAGTAATCAGAGGTACAGTCAAGCTGCCTCTGTCTGGGGACAGAATATGAAAATTCCTCCTCTAGTGGGTTCCTAAAAGAGTAAAACACGTTCTAAGGGTCATTCTAGTTTGAGCTGTATAAAGCTGGGATTCACACTCACACTGAAGATCATTAAAAACACTTTTGATTGCCTTTATAATGTATGGTGACAAGCCTAACTCCATTAACCTACTGAGGCTTAAAATTATTATTGTGCTCACTGTCCTCATCACTAAAGGATAATAAAGATGTCACAGCGTATTATTTAAAGAAAGTCACCATTAAATAGACAAAGAAAGAGGTAACTGATACTGGTACAAGGTTTTAAATGCACTCTATCTATACTTATGAAAGCTTTCAAGGGATGCTTGTATTTTAAAACAGAAAACTTCATGGGCCTGTGCTACACACTTGCAAACACTAAATAAGAAGCGTAGCCTTAAGCTGTTCTACAGAGAAACATCAGCCACCTGGGGCAGAGCCTGAACACAAGGCAAGCACAGCAGAGAAGTTGTTCACAGAAAAAAAGCCAAAAACATGTGCAAGCAGTGGAAGGGAACCAACTTGCAAGCAGTGGGGAGAGAAACCATGCTACCACTCATCTCCTCTCCACTGCAAAGGCAAGTCAGGATTCTGAGGCCCTTCGATCCTCACACCTCTCCTGCAGTAGCTCCTGTTATACAGCAAGAGCATATGCTGCTGTTATACAGCTGCTTCATTTTGGTACTTCCCCCTTTTGTACTAACACTGCAATCCTTTTTACATTATTTTCTAATTCCAGCATTGTGCCCTCCTGTCCAGTTTCTATTCTTCACTCACATGAAGGAAAACTAAAACAGCTTCAGTACAGCCTTTTCCTTTCTCTTTATTACATATGACCTCAATAGACATCTGAAGACGCAGAAAAATTGCAGCACTCAAATCAGACTACAAACAACATATGCACCAGCAAGTATTTCATTTCTGCAGGGTTGTTGTTTTGTTGTTTAGTTTTTGGAAGTATTTTTAAAATTTTTCTTCTGCAGAGAGTGTGCACTGTAAAAACAAAGGCCTATCAGAAATTAGAGCTAGAAATCATTGGCTGTCTTCTTCCTAAGCCTGAAAGGCAACCAGTTAAAAAATAAAAGATAAAATCACCTGTTTTCATATGAAAATAAATTTAAAATACCAAACAAACCAAAATAAAAACACCCAAACAAAATTAACCAAACAAAAATCAAAACCAAAGTGTTCTTCAAGTATTTCTAGATCACCACCAGGCAGAGGGTCCCACCTCACTGCCTGCATCAATGCAAAAAAATGCATTTGTGGGCAGGGTAGAAAACAGGTGTACATCTCTCCCTAATAAAAATAAATAAGCAGCATATTTAAACAGGAAGGGCAGTAAGACTGTTAAACTAGCAATAGTTTAGAGCTTAATAAGCAGCATTTTAAATAGCATCTAGACCTGCCATATCTGGTATGTGCAATTTTAGTTAAGAGTGAGTCACTTCTGTATGCTTGGATGCAATGAACTTGAATTTGGCCATGCCAATTAAAGCTCAGCATTCAAAGCTACTGAACTAAAAATGTATTTTTAAATCTCTCCTTCTAAATATTCTTCACTTCCAGGAGGTGGAGGGAGTATGAGCACCAAATGCAGTCTTTGGAAATCAGCTGAGTCATGAGCTAGAATAAGAAAAAGGCTATCTCCAAAAGAATACAGCTACTTATTAAACTTAATTCAACCAAAAGCCAGGAGATATTAAGAAAAAAATGCATTGAAAAAAATCAATTATTTTACCTTTCATTTGCATAGAAAGCAGCAAAGCTACAGATAACTTACCAAGAATAAAACGAATTGTAAATATTGTGGAACTTAATTGTGTTATGGTGTCCAAATATAACTTAATACCTCTAGTTATCAAAGCTAAATAGTAAGTATGGAATTCTGATGGACTTTATACAGAAAGGTCAGACAAATGCCTCCAACAGAAAATGTCTGCCAATAATAGAAATCATAGATTTGTAAAAAGGTATCACGGAACTGGAGTAATTTGACCGGATCTAGATGGAAAACAAAACTTCTGACCTTTTCCCTTTTTTTATTTTTAATGGCTAAGTTTCTGCTGCAGCTTGACACAAACAGTAGCCAGAAGAAGACTGGCTTTAAAGTGAGTCATTGTATTATTACTGAACCATTTCTCTTAATTTTGCCATAAATATATTTGTAATAAACACAGAAGCAAAAGAAAGGAAAGCTTATATAAATCATGCTATGTCTCCATCATGAATCCTGTCATTTCAAGACTAGAGTAGATAAATAAACATTTTCAAAAGGAAGGAGAGCCAGTGCCTGGTGGCCTAGCACAGCTGCACTGCTAGCAGAGAACAGCTGGTTTCATAAGCCACAGCCCTGGCCTGTCACACGTGTTCAGCTGAAATTAGAAACAGCAGAGTTCAGGGCTTAAGAGAGAAGTTTACATGACACACCAACTACCCAGAGCATTACTGGAATTTGCTGGTGAACTCTCACTCAGGGGAAGAGTTTGTCAGGGAGGTTTTCAGCAGAGGAACAATGGATAGGAGTTCTCAAGCCCTAAATTTGTAGCACACTGTCCTGGCAGTGAGCAGGCTGGAGAATAAGAGAAAATGTTTAATCAAGCAGAAGTTTCACAGTACATTTCCATGGTTTCTGTTTTAATTTGATCAGTGCAGCCCACACTAACATACTCTTCCTAAATTGAAATGCAGCGCTGTGTGCATAACCACTGTGAGAGCAGTGAGACATCCACTATTACTTCCTCTACATTTCATGTTCATGCTTCTCTCAAACTGCTCATCATCCCACATGGAAAAACAATGTCTACTCTGATTTCTTTTCCCAATCCTCTGCCACTTTCTGCAGTCAGGGGGTTTGTACTTCCCTCTCAGCAGGCAGGATACTACAAAAATCTATAATAATCTGTAATCTCATGTGGAACATAGGTTACATTTTAAGTTTAAAGTCACTATATTTTAATGCAATGGAGCTTCACCAGTTTCCGTGTCCAAAACTTTTGTGCCATTTAGCAGAGCTTTTCTACATGTAAGGAGTCTCAAGATTTCTTGATTTATTCTTGGAAGGACATTGCAGTCTCCTATTTAGTGTTTGATTTATCTCCTTTACAAAAGGACAGTTGCAGGAAGGTAAATTACCAACTTTAGAGGCTTTACAAGCAATACCAACCCTGCAGCCTTTGAAGAGTTCATGCCAAACCAATTTCTCCAGCCTAGACCTCTTGGTCACCTAGGGGAGAACAAGCACCTCCCTGCTGCTGGGAACATCCAGCACCATCCTACTGCAAAGTGTCACTGCCAACACCACAAACCAGCCCTCATTCCTCAGGACATCCTTGCTGCCAGTACTGTCTCATGCCACTTGTCACACCACTCAAGTGTCACTCATCATTTATGGATTCCCTCTCCCAGCAATGGATACGCTATCTGACTTCCTGATGCTTTCATTTCAAAGACAGAATAAAGGGGAATGAGAGGCATTGTTTAAAAATCAGCCCTATAATGTGGATCTTACTGAAAGTTACTGGAACATCATTCATGCAGTCACATCATCCTCAGAAAAAGAGCCCTGCATTCCAGCCTTCCTCATTCATTGTCATAAATGGGTAATTGGCATCATTAACATTCTTCCCAGCTGGAAAGAATGCCCTTCTACATTGCAGCTAAAAGAATATGTTGTTCAGAGATGCCTGTTCTTCCACAGACGTTCAATGGCAACATAAATTTTCTATTTAAGCCTTTTATGTAGTAGTATTTTAATAAATAAATAATCCTTGTATTCCTAAGGAAGTTAAAATATATAACTCAAAGAACAAATTCTGCAACAACTATAAACCAGCAATGACTATTTTGACATTTCAGCATGACTATATCATATCCATTCCTATGACTGGGAAAAACAGAACTATAACTATTAAAAGAATCTCACTGTATGAAACCCAAACCACAAATCCCTTTTAACAGAGAGCATACAGTGGAAATTAACGCCAAGTGACAGAAACTTAGTTTTTTTGTTATGAAAGTTTATGCAGGCTGTGATTTGTATGTATTTATGTGAAAAGCCAGTTCTTTTTATATAATTAGAACAGCTCTCTAGGCAGAAAGAATATAATAGGCAGTAATGACTTCGAAGGGAGAAAGCCTCTCTGGAGTTAGCACTACATCACAGCCAAAGCACATTGCATAAGGAGAGTTCTCAAAACAAGAGACAAAAGCAATCTGGGGGAGGAGCAGCATTCAGCTGCAGACATTTTTCCTCCTCCTTGGCTGTGAACATGAATGGCTGGAAAACTGACAAGTTTTCACAGGCATGACTGAGCCCAGTCTTGACTCAGAATTAAATGGGACATAAGGCTTTGGCTGGCCAAAATCACTAAGCATGAGCAAAAATTAAAACTAAAATTACCTTCACTGTTTGTATCAGTGTAAGGGGAAAAAAAAAAAGGCCAAAAGCAATTGGGAATGGCACTATTTATTGCTTGGCAGGAATCCATCATTACTATGGGCTAATGAGAACTGAAAAGAAAGAAAATTAACCTGAGTGTTGTTCCAACCTGGAAAATAAAAAGTAGTAAATTCTTTTTTGCCCAAACTGAAAAATAAGTTAATTTTGTTTACACCAATGATTACCATAGATTATGGCTTAATTTTTGTAAGCTAACATGATCACACTCTGATCATTTCACACTTCATCTGCACGTGTATTATCAGCTCCTGCAAGTGCCCTGCTGGGGTGCACAGAGCCTCTGCATACCTCCACCAGGCTGCTGAATCAATCAGCAGGAAGGGTCCATGGTAAAGCTTAACCAAGAGTTTCCAGGTTAATGACACTGCCCCACAGCAATATTGATGTCAGGCAATTATTATTGCAGCTCTACCTTCAAGACAGTGAGGACCAGCATCACCAGAGTCCCCATGGCAGTGCTGGCAGCTCTCACCCACTGTCCCTGCAGACAAGTACTCAAAGCAGGGTGTCAGAGGTAACTGAGCACTACCTACATGCCCCATCTAGAACTGTGCAGGGCAGAGCTGTTGCCCTCTTAATGACTTCATAAAGCTATGGCTTAAAGACTAAACCAAACTTTTCCATTTGCTCATGTCAGAAAAGAAAAGGCTTTGTAGTACTTTGTACTTGGTAGAAATGAGACTGAGCTGACAGGCTTACTGGCACCCATGACACTCGAAACCATGCTGACTGGACAAAAAACCTGATGAGCAAGTTCCTTGGTGGAATCGGGCAAGCAGCTTCCAAACATGGATATCTCTACAATCAAACAGAAAACTGCACTGCAGCCACTCTTAAAAAATACAAACTGGAAGAAAAATAAAGAATTATGAATGAAGTTCTCAATTTCTTCTAAAAAAACTCTAAAAATCTGTGTCCATTTATATAATTTGACTTACGAAATTATCCCTTACCACCCCAATTCCAGCCAATACAAGCTACCAATTTACTCACCTTAAGAACAATTTCAGCCCACTCAACATTAACTGACACAAAACCAAAAGCTTAAAATAATTGCTCCAATCTTACTCAATCTTGCAAAAAATTAAATGGATGAATAATTCTGCATCCAAGATTATCCCCATTGACTTCAATATATGGAGAATCAGCTTTAATATCAAATTCCACCTATATGTAGATTCTATACATCTGAAAAGATTCTACAAACACAGTAACAAACAATGGTTTAGACAGATACAAATTGCACAAAAAACAGACACAGGAAAAAAAATCTAAAATTTGCAGTTCTAAAAGTTATAATGTCTACACAGATACATAGTCCTGGAACCAATAGGAGGAAAGAGTGATTAATAGATGGCAGATCATACATAATTCAAAAAATTACCTGCTAGTATAACTACAGAATGATGAGCAACTTCTTAGTTAAATTTGGGCCAATGATGAAAGATGGGAAAGGTTGTGGAAACCTGCAAGTTTAAAACCAAATTTCAGATAAAAACAGAATTGAATAATGGGTAAGTCATGGTGGAGAGCAAGCACGTAAAACCTCACAGTAATACTGATTAGCTTTCATCAAATATTAGCATTCTTTTTCTGAAGACTGCTCATTAGATATGACTTTTTTTCCCTGTTAATTTGGCTTCATATTCTCCAGTACACACATGCTGCTGTGCATCAAAACAACTCCCAAAATATGCAAAAAGAAGGTTCGGTACCACTTTGATCTTACAATCTTTGACAGCACCAGGTTTTTGTAAAGCTGTTTAAAAGTTTTAAGTTTATAGAAACTAAAGTGTTACTATTAGAGCTGCTATCCTATGAGATCATGGCAGTCATGAAAGAGTCCAAGACCACTGGAAATGCTTGCTGTTATATAAAAAGTACAGCAAGTCATAATGATGTCACAGTAGCTATGTACACACCTACAGTGTGTGGCTATGGTTTGGATAGGTGATCAGGAGCGAGTTGAAGGTAACAGTAATGTTTTCGCTGTTGCTGGTCTGTGCTTGTACAGTATCAAGGAATTTCCATTAGTCATGCTCCTGGGAGTGCAGGAAAAGCTGGGAGGGGGCACAGCCAGGACAGCAGACCTCAGCTGGATGTTCCATTCCATACCACATCATGCTCAGCATATGGAGGCGGTGGAAGAAGAGGGTGATGTTTGGAAGCACAGTCCTAGGATTCTCAAGCAACTATCACATATGGTGAAGCTCAGCCTCTCTGAAAATGACTAAATATCTGCCTTTCCACAGGAAGCAAAGAATGAATTCCTTATTTTACTTTGCTTGTGCATTCAGCTTTTGCATTACCTGAAGAACTTCCTTTATCTAACCCCTGGAGTGTTCTCATGTGTATGACACAGTTCAGACAGCTCTACAGTCATTGCAGAGCTCTAGCTCAGGTATCCAATCAGGGAAATCAGAGGTGGATAATGCCAGTGAACTGCTATCACATAGTTCACTTCTGTTCTCACTGCCAGTGTAGGGCATTTTTTTGATGAAGATGACAGTGTCCCTTCCCATCTCATTTATACTCTTTCATATGCTCCCATTCCCCCTCAGGAATCTCTTGTGCAATAGTCTAATCTCACCAAGCCAAGCTGAAACATAGACTATCCTCCCTTCCTAGGGAATAAGAACAAGGTACAAGCTCCCTTTCATTTGGTGCTGTACTCAGACTTCAAGATGTAACACACAAAATTCAGCAGGATACCTATGAAAGTACTGAAAGACCCAGGTGAGCACTGGAGAGAGGTTTGGCTCCAGTCTTGCTTCTCAAGAAGGGCAGCTGAAACAGCACAGAAGTTAAATATCACTGGCATGTAAATCACTATAGCCCTAAATAAGTGTAGAAAAGACACTTGGGACTCTTTCTGAACTAGTGCTTCCTGAATTTTTCCTGGAGTACTTGCAACTTGTTCAGTGTCTTGCTCCAACAAAACCAAAAATTATGAAAAATCTCCACCACAGCAAAAAAAATTATTTATTTGCACTACTGAAAAATTGAAGTTATTAGAAACACAAATTATATTAGCTGTAGTATATGAATACTACACTCAATCATTTTAGTTCCTTGTATGGCAAGGCTGTTAGTCTTAACATTTTAAGCTGCCTTCATAAGTTTTAGGTCCAAAATTTCCATCCATTTCCACAGGTTCTTAATCTGAGCCCAAGTCTGTAAGATCCTATTAGCTATGCAGCCTCTACTTGTCCCTTTTCTTTATTCTAACCACAAGAATGAAACCATGAAAATTTTTCAGAGACCTTTTACAGAGACAATTAAGCATTTCTTAGGACATTTTGGCAAGCTGGCAAATCATCTCCATCAGCTTCTACTCACAGGTGAGCCCTTGCCTCTGAATAACTGGAAAACGCTCTTCACTTCTGAGCCAGCAGATCCAGGCTGACACCCTGTGTCCCCTTGCTCTGAGAACAGGTGTATGATAGAGAAGTCAGTGCATGGGGAAAATACTAATAAATAATAGAGGATATTTAAATCTCACTGCTTGGAGATTATTCTTTAGATTTCAGCTCAAAACTCTGAATCCAAGAGACAATCCCAGTCTTGGATAATAGCTAACATTATGAAGTTTTTCTTTAAGCTTTTGATTCATGAGAGAAATTTCACTTCCTTTTCCCTCCCTATTAAGAAAACAGACCTTACATAGATACATAACTGTTTACCCAATAATTCACCACCTTTCCCAATATTTTCAACAGTACCTTTTAGCTGATCAGAGCCAAGGCTAATATCCAGACATATAATCCATTCTCCGTTCTCCACTACAGCAAAAGGGCAAAATGACATTTCACAAACAGCAAGGTTTTTTTAAGTAGGCATCCATCAAAAATGCATTTTTCCTCAGTACCTTGGCCTTGAAAACTCTGCATTTTCCAATTTCCTACATGCTGCTTAATGCTATGCAGTGTCAGTCACACCACATTGTGTCATTTTATATAGCAGGTCAGCAGGAGCCACCATGTTCAGAGGTGTCTGATATTTTGCCAAATCATTTGGCACATCTCACATTCTCATCAGTTTGAATTACTTGTAGATCATTTCAAAAGAGGGACAATTATTGGCAATCATTCAGAAAATGGCAGACAGGCTGAGTGCTTTGCTGGACTTTTTCTCCATCTAGAAACTTCAAGATGGACAGATTTCCCTGAAACAATGTAACTACATGTCAGATTTGTGCAATTCTTGCTTACATTTACTATTTTAGGGAAATGTTTTACAGTTCTTCCTTATAGTGAATAATACTTCATTCTACAGCTTCCCTAAAGGCAGCTCATAATCAGTGTTTTTAGGAATACCAGATTTTGACCCTGAGGAAGAGATTAAATAATACTGGATTCAAGTATTAATTCACTACCATATACATTCTAAACTGAGCATATGTCTTTCATTCTTTAAAACACTTAATTTTTATAGTAATTCTACACCAAATAAAATAATTAAAGCATTCTTTGCATCAAACTCTAAGTGATAAACCCCCTTACTATTACACACATCTGGTTTTATGTCACTTAAAACATTGCATGTAGGTAGGAACACAAGAGGTAAATAGTGCCACACTGATGGGTAAGTTCTGCTTACACAAACAGGAACATTCTTGAAAAGACCACAGGTAGTGAGAGGAAAACAAATCCTGGACTATATGTATCATAAGAGTGAGACATTTTTCCACAGATGGTTGCTAAACAGTTTCTTTCTGTGCAAAAGAGCTTTGCCCTTGGAAACTCAGGGAACTTACTCCAACCACAACTGACTGCAGGTCAGCAACAAGAAAGCATAGGGAATGAAACTGGAAAAGCATTAATTTAAAGGAAAACAATGCAAGCTCTTCAGCTAGTTGCAAAACAGGCTCCCATACATAGAGAAAAGACTGCAGAGCAGCAAATGGACCAGAGTTTAAAAGACCTGTAATGAGTTTGCACTGGTGAAAACAGGGCCAAGAAGATCAACCAGCAACTGAAGTCTGATGGATCTGACAGATGATGTGTTTGGGGGATGTGCCAAGAGCCTGCAGCCTCACCCAAGGGCAGCCAGCGAGATCCTAGACTGAAATGTCAACACACTAGAGCCCACTTATGAAATACAAACCCCCAAGCAGAAAGGACTTGACATTCTCATAGGTTCTTTGGCATACCTGCTTTCTCAAGTATAGTTTTCTAAATTAAAAGCCTTGATTTTAGTAAACAATAATTTTTAAATTGGCATAAAAGTTGATTTATATAGCTAGCAAACCAAATTTATAGGATACACTCCAAATCAAAGCCAAATCCAAAGCCCCTCTGAACTGAATTATAAGAGTATCCTACAAGCATATAAAAAAAACGTTTGTGGTGTTTGATCATGCCAACAAAAGCTGGCCATTGAGTGTGTGTTTGTAGAGGTAACGAAGATGGAGACTGTGAACCTCATTCCACCTTGAAGGTGTGGCAAATATCTCCTTGCAGGCAGAGAACAAGAGCAGTTCAAGACTGAACAAGCAGCTTTCATTTTGATCTGCCAAATAGTGACAATTATTTCAAGTGAAAGTATTTTAGCTTGTGTGGAGGATAAAATAATCTTTAAGTGTTGCAAGGCAGCTAGAGGTTACTCAAAACTACATCTAATTTCCTCCTACAATTTTACTAAACCCAGGGATTCAAGCATAAGGAGTTTGAAAGCAAACCTGAAACCTATGTGACCTCATGGACTGCTAAGAAGGTGTTTTGCTGTAAGATACAGCTGTCACCTGTTTAAGATGAAGAAGGAGTAGTCCATAAAACAGAAGGAAAAAGGGAGGAGGAGAATTGACAGTTAAGAGAGAAAAGGAACAATTGCATCTAGCAGAGGTGACACTGCATAACACAAACCTTGTAAGAAACTGGTTTAATTTTTTATAGTTAAATGAAATCCATTGTCAAAAGAATTCAATTTTGCAAATTCTCAATACAAAAGGCTTGCTTAAGATGTGGTGAAAGTGAGGAGAAAATTATTTTTTTATATTCCATTCTATATTGAACAATAGCACTTGTCTAAAAATGGGCTTAGACTCATATTACTCATAATTACATTTTCCTTTCAATCACCTTCTTTTCCCTGATGAAGTTCCCTCTAAGTGAATGGTCTCTTTTCTCCACTGTCCATAAAAGCAGCTGTGCAGCAAATCTAAATAAGAGTAGACACAGGAATATGCCACCAACATTTCTTTACTAACTTCTCCTGTTCTAAAGGCACTTCAGTTAGTCTACTATCATAATAGTAGTAATTTGAAGCCTATCCCAGAAAAACCCAGTAGAAGAAGTTTTCTGATCAGAGGTGAGGCAAAACAGAAGGCTCATCACAGAGGAATATGAGTGCTTTCAAATTTTGCTTCCAGAAATGAATTCACTTTTTTATATATACCAAATGATTGTTTTCAATCAAACAAAGTTGATTTTCTCCCAAAAAAAGGAATTTGTTCTCCTTTTCTACAATTAAAGAACAGCAGCAAAATCTTTGGACATAAGTAGTCAGCATGAGATACAACCACATACAGTGCTTGTGTCCAGATGTTCACTTGTTCACAAGCTTGAGTATTAAAAGTTCAAAAGAGCAGCAATGTGAAAAGCAGAAGCACACAGTGAGAAAGATAAATCCTTTCAGAGCCCATCTAGTCCTACAAACTACACTGAATAGATAAGGAAACATCAGCATATGTCCTCCTATTTCACTCGAAATTACTGCAATTTCTGGTTTCATTTGAAAGAAGTTACATATTTCTCTTCACCAAAAAGTAATTTCAGTACAGACATGAGTTTAAAAAAAAACCAGGGCAGGACAGGGGTTACAGTCTTCCAAAAGCAGGCAGGTATTTACTTCATTTCAAATTGGTGTCTTCTTTCGGCATTATGGCTCAGCTTTAACAGCCTTAGAATCTGACTTTGACTTATCTTTCATTATTTATAAGAGCTCCTAAAAACTAATTCATCTGTTTCCGTGTTTTCTACCCAGATTTGGAAAAGTTTCAGAACACAGAGCTCCAGTCATCATTAGCACTGTCAGAGCACATAAGAACCCAGCCAAGGTCTGCTCTGGAACAGCAAGGCACTTTGGAAGGGATCTTTGGCCTGAGGAGCTTAAACTTAAACTAATGCTGAAAGCTGTTCTGCATGGCTTAAGCCAGGGTTAACTGCACTGCAAACACAAGTTTCAGGCTTCACAAATGTAAGACTTTAACAGATAATTATGGAAAAAGAAAGGATCAAGCTGAAAATAAGATCACTTAATTATACAACTGGGTATTATATAAGTGCAGTACAAGCTGATGGCACCTGAAGGTACTAATTATCATTACTATTTCAAGAAATTTATTCTATGCAGATGTAAGCCATCACTTGTTCATACATTTTGCCAGTTACAGGTATCTCACTGGAATTTTTTTCTTCTTTTTTAAAATTTATTTTGAAATAAAAATACAAGTTTAATATATCAAATTTAATTTAATAAATTATTTTTGTTCCATCCCAGTAATTATTTCACTGGGAACACTTTTTGTGCTTGAAATTGAAAATCTATTTTAGCACTTTTCAGAACCAAGAAAGAACATACAATCCATAGGCAGTCCTAAGAGACAGGGTCCAACAAACACAGGCGGCATCCCTGCAGTTCATTGAAAGAAGCTCAATAAGAATCTCTAGGGAATATTAACTAACAATAAAGCTCTTCTCAAATAATGGAGACACAGAGGACTTGGCAGCACTATGGCAAAAGAAGCCCAGACAAAAAGGTTGTTTCCAAGGTGCTGTGTGAACAGATCCCACGTTCTGTCAAACGAGCTGCTTGCACAGGACTGATAACACGGTTCTGAACGGGATGCTGTGCTGGGGAGTTAATAAGACAACACTGCAATGCCCCCTGCATGGGCAGAGGCAGATGGACTCAGCATGTTTTCATGCTTGGTCAGGTGTTATTAATCTATGACCAAGAGAGCAGGTGGCTGTCATAAATTGCAAGATTTTTTCAGAAATCATTCCACTCTCCAAAGCTTGAATATGCTTTTAAAAACAGAGAGAAAGAAAGGGGGAAAAAAAAAAAAAAAGAGGAAGAGGTTGCAACCAAGTGCTGTTTCAGTAATTGCTAAGTTTAGACAATGGTGCATAGTGAATCTAGTGTGGCAATTTTTCCCCTCTAAAACTTAGCCTAGAATAGTGCTTGCTCAGCAGAAACAAAAAATTCAAAATGTTCCCTTTTTTATAAAAAGCCTTAAACCACATATCCCCTTGAGAGTAAGTTCCTCTGAAGGATTACTATGGTAAACTGTAACCCAAACCCCAACTGCAATGTTCCTTGAAAGAACATGCACAAAAATCTCATGTAGAGACAGCACACAGAGGTCATTGTCTCCTAAGGGTGCCTGATAAATAGTAAGCAGGACAATTTTTTACTGGAATATTATAGGAGAGAACTTATGCAGTATTTTATGGACTCGTGTATTTAAAAGTCATCAGCTTTCACCTTCACAATAAAAGTAAAATTGTAAAATATTTTCTCCCTTTTCATAAGTTAATGCATCTGATTACACTTTTACTCTGCTCAGCCTCAACAAAAATAATTTTGAACGAGCATACAGTTTCAGTGTTTCATAGGCAAAACTATCTCAGAAATCTTATCTATACTGACTACAGTATCCCCATCCAATATAAACTTTTACATTTTATCCATTTACATTTCAAAAAACCCCCTTCATATTATGTACAGAGTACAGAATGAAAAGTTTAGAAAAAGCAGTTTCATTCAAGCACAATGGAAAACAGATGTTTTTCCTCAAAAACTTCTAATTCTGCTATTCTTCTATTTAACTTGGATCCTGTGAACTAGATGCAACACTGCAATACTGGCATTTGAAATAATTCTGCAATTATTTTTCTATACTCCTCACTATTAATATTTCCTTAGAGTACTGTTTCTCACTTCCACTGTGTTTGGGGGATTGGGTGCTTCAATTAGGAGAACAAATAAAAAAGAAACTAAATCTATCTTGTGTTTCAATCTAGGCAATGTCACTGGACATAATAACTCCATTTCCCATCTGCAGGAAGATAAATTATCTACTGTGATCCATGCCTATTTAACCAAAAGTATCCTTTCACTGTAGAACTTCTGGACTAACACAAGCTTTCTCCTAGCAAAGAAGTGGCTGTTTTTAGCTCAAACGAGTTCTTCACCCTTGTCACCAAGCTGACTGCTCAAAAAATGGGAACTGAGAAGGCAGAGAGGAGAACTGATTAAGCCTGTACCACAGCTGAAAAATAACTCCTGGATATGTATCTTCAGTGTCCATGCCCCCAAGACAGATTGTGTTGGAAAATGAACTCTAGATTTGCTGTCTGAGTACTGGCTAAAAATCCTTTTGAGAACAGCAGCAAACACATATTGTCTGCTAATAAACACAAACCACAGGTGATGTTTGAAAGTAAAGGAGATGCTCTATTTCATTTACAATTCAGTAACAATCTGATTATTATTTCCTTCCTAAAACCAAAGGAGCTTTTCTTTTGAAGAAGAAAGGGTTTACAAAAACAAACAGGAGAACAACCTTGCTATGTTTAATTGTAATGATTGTTTCTGTCAGCAAGGTCATTCATTAACTGCATCACTGCAATAATTGCCTTTTTATTGTGGGGGTTGCCCAAGACTTGATATTCTATTTCAGCATTGTTGAATAGTAGAAATTGTACACAGTTTCAGGCAAAGAATGTGGTGGTTTAACCACCACAAATATGAACTGCTGTTTCTTCCCTGCTTGCAATAACTGATTATCTCAGTAGGCATTTTCTATATGGAGACTAGTGGCTTTAATTTTACATATAATCATTAAAATCTAATTGGTGTGATCTTTCCTTAGAGCAGACAAGATATCTAATATAGTAGTAATTACTCCTTAAAACTTACATTATCCCAGGCTATTTTAAATGCAAAGGAAGGAGTACTGTTATGACAGTCACAATCTTAAAAGACAGGAAGTTACAAAATATGGCCATTGGAGAGAAGCAGAATTCCTCTGAAATATATACTGAATAGGCAGCGCTGAGGAACTGGAGATGGTTCTTTTTACCATGCACAGGTCTGCAAAGCTTGATAATATTAACTTCAACATTCAATATTAACTTCAACAACAGAGGCAGTACTGTCACAATGATATAGTGCTGCCTGCGAGCAAATAACCCTGACAGACCCTATCCAACACCATCCATGACACAGTCAATCTGTAAATAAATGCAAGCTGACTACCTTCCTTCCCAAAAATGCCAGTTTGGAATACTGCTTCTGCTTGCCAAAGTATTTGAGAAGTCATGCTGATGTGTTGAGACAGATGTTCCAAAAAACATGAGTTTCTTTAACTGTTTAGAAAAACACATTAGGTTACACTTTCAAAAAAAAAAAAAAAAGTATTTGGAGTTGTAGAATTTAACATACAAAAGACTACTTAAAAGGATTTAAGTTTTTACATTATTATCTAGACTGAGTGGTGAAGAATTGATATAAATTCTTTACATAAATGTCATTATGTAAACCACCAACATCAAAACACCAAACAGTTTTAGGGAATATGCATAAATTGAAGAATAAGGTCCCTTTACTAAAAGGCACAATTCTCAGACAGACTGCTTCTGCTGGGAATAGCTTAAGTGAGACTCCAGGTGGATGCAAGCATCCAAAACTGCAAGAGATGAGTCTCCTATTACCAAGCATTTAATAATAAAGAAAAATGAACAGTCTTTCTATAAAAACAGAGGTTGGGAATTTATTTTTCTCTAGCTTTCATCTCTCATTGCTGCTGTAGGCCTAGATTAGTATTTGCAACAATCAAAATCTCTATGCAAAAATATCACACTATTTCTCCTTGTAAATTATTTTGGCTGCTCTGTTCTCTGAACAGTGGCATTTTTAGCATGCTTTTAACACATACTTTTCCTCTAAAAGCTGTTAAAAGGCCACAGCTCTGTTAATGCAGGCATCCCTTTATCTGACACCAATGATTTTTACCAGGTCACTGGTTTAATGCCTTTAAGCCCTTTATAAATTAATCATCAGTGCCGCCAAATGATTTTGTCAACTTCCTAACAGTATCTGCAGTTCTGAATAACTGGCTTCCAGTGGAAGATCTGCAATGAAAACCCCTTAGCAATTTTTTAAGTCTCCTTCTGTCCATGAGAGCTAAGGACTGCAAGGAGCACGCTGCTATCATTCCAGTGCCACATGCCACCCTTGTGGATGGCAAGGCTTGACAAAGGTGGGGGGATGGAATTACATCAGGGCAACCGAGGCATTTTTATTTCTTAGGAGTTCAACACCCACCCCTGTCTGCCCCCCTGGACCAAATCCAGGAAACCATTTCAGCTGGAGATAGTCCTTGCTGATCTCAACTGGCCACATGCATTTTTAACATTAGGCACTGTTTCAATGCTTGGATGAAGCTACGGCACTAGTTCCTGGATGAAAATGTAAAAGCACAGTACAGAAATATTTTACACATGTAAATGCACTTCTAACTCAATGTTATATACATCTTTGTCTATTTAATACCCCCTCAAAAAAAAAAAAAAAAGAGGTGGCATAATGTAACAGAATTTCAGTCTCCCTTCCAGAATTCTTAAAAAAATTAGAACTCTTAATCCTGTACAAATCAGACCATGTGGTCCTAAAATCACTGATAAAACAGTGCTTAAATGAAGAAAATTTGTATTATTGATGGTTCTCGTGACCTGTGAAGAACTTCTGGAGAGAAGGACAATTCCAATTACTGAACCATTCAGCACTCTAATAGCATCTGCTTTCCTCCTTAGAGTATTACAGGATTTTGAGAGCCAGCCTTAAACAATGCCTGCAAGATGTATTAGTGTGGGAGACATACAGAACGTACTGAGCTGAAAGCACATCTGTTTGGGTCAGGAATCACCATCAGAGAGTGGCAGATTTCCAGTCCCTGGCAGTGCTGCCTCTCCCTGAGGAGGACAAGGCATGGGCAGGGCAGCTGGGTGACCTTGATACACTGAGCAGGTCACAAGTCAGCATTGCGACACCACGCTCCAGGGAAGTTGTGACGTTGTCAAAGCAAGACAACAGAAGAAATATTGCCAGAGGCTTTGCTACTACAATAAGAATTTGTGAGATGGGGAAAACAGAAGAACCAGTTCAGAAGGAGGATCATGACAGGGGATGAGTAACCAGCAGGCCACATAGAAAGAACTGTGTGATTTGTATACAAATACACTTCATAAAATAGCAACCTGTTCTGTATTTTCACAACATTCTTGAATGTCAGGCATGATGCAGTTAAAGTACCAAGGAGCTGTACACAGATAAAAATGTGTCCTATATGCTACATTTGTGCTGAACAAATAATGAATTACTTTTTTCTTACAGCAACTAGAAATCACTGAAGGTAAAACTGTCTGTAAAACAGGTCTTGACCAAAGAGACACTGAATTTATTTCTCAAGATGAAATGTAATGTCAGAAGTTATATGCAAATGTCTAAAACAATTTTTATGATACATATTCTTTTTCTTCTTCCCCTCACTCATTGCTAGCTTTCTATTAGTTTGAAAAGGTGGTAGTGTCACAGTATGAACTCTCATTTCAAATACCTGAGCATATTTTAAATTGCCATTGCCCATTCCTGTACCAACATAACTCCAAATTAAACAGGAAACTGAAGACATTCACAATTAGCATCAACAAGTAAATAATTTTCTATTCCAGACACTTATGCTGAAACCTCAAAATAGGACAGGAGAAAGGGAGAGAGGAAGAGGCAGGGTCAAGTCTCATTGCTTTGACTTGCCTTAGTTGTTGTTGTCATTCTTTGTTGGAAACATGAACCCCACCATACAGATCACCAGGTTAAACAGAAAATGTTTGGTTCACAGCATTGTAACTTCAGCATTAAAATTGCTTGCTGGCAATTTCTAGCAATTTGTAGCTGTTGTTGCCAGCAAGTGCTAACAATCACCAGGAGCCAGATTCCAGCTAATCCTGTCAGCACTTCAGTTTTTGGCAAACATTTCACAGATAATGTTTTGACGCCTCCGTGCTCACTTGAAGTCCAGTCAGATTAGAGATCACAGGTTGAAGTACACTGCACTACTGTGCTCTTTACAACAATTACCCTCTGTTACTCTTGGAAATGAAGGAAACCAGCACTGCTTTCTTAACAGATGTTTCAAAAGTAGCATACACTCTGTATAACCTTGTAGGTGAATTGCATCCACCTCCATGATAGCCTCCACAAAACACACACACAGGTTGAACTAGATGACCTTTGAGTTCCCTTCCAACTCAAACTGTATTATGATATGCAGAATAAATGGGTTTTTCATTGGAATGTGGGAAAATTTTAGTACACCACTTTAAGATTCAGAAAATTTCCACATCAAGAAATGCAATGGCACAAGTGGCACCTTTGAATTGCCAGGGCACCTTGCAGCTTGTACTTAGTTCAAATTTGAAGCTCAAAAAACCATGAACCTCAATAGCCATCCAGTGAGGCATCTGCAGGTATGCACAGTTGAAATTCAAATCAAATTAAAATGAAGATGTATCCTAAAAAGAGCTCATCCTAAATTTAGCATCTTACTCTCCCTCCTTACCTCTAGTCTTGGTCTCTCAGCTTCTTGAGACCTTCCCTGTCAAATCTACATTACCTATTGCTGGTCTTTCACATATTCTTTGCCTGACTTCACCTTAGAAGAAAGGCATTAATATATTGAACTCTGGTCCCATAAATGTTCCCACTGGAACACATTTTGAACAGAAATATACCCCATTGTGACAGCAGCTGAAAATTTCAGATCAGAAAATGAAACAGATTTTCAAGAAAGTAAAATAATGTGTAATTAACCTTTATAACAGCTTATCAAGGTATGTGGCAGGCTTCCAACACTCACCACGTCTCAAATCAAAAACTGAAGATTAAAGATCAGCAATCATTTTAGCTAGTGGGCATGATACTGGAGCTGTGAAATTTTCACACATATTATATAAGGTCAGGCAGTAAGATCCCTCTTAAACGTACAGACAAGAATATCAACCTGTAATGACAAAGAGAGCTTTGATTATGGCAGCATGGATTTATAGATTTCCACAAAAGACTACCATGTGTGTTTTGGCTGCTCAGACCTCTATGATCATTTTCAATAAAAGGACAGAGTTTCATTGCTTCATTAATATTCCTTGGAAAAATTCTATCCACAACTGCCTTAAGAAAAAGCAACGAAAAAACATAGACTTGAGTCTAGATAGATTTCTAACAAGGCCCTCACAGGATACAAAGTACAAAAGGCATCTTGTTTGTAAACCAGCAACCACAATCAAAACAGAAGGACAATAAGGCAGATGGAGTTAATACAAAGTAAAAAAATTCATTGTCTCTTTAGTGATCTCAACAGTATCATTCAGGTAGAAAATAATTATCTCTTATTTTACCTAGGTATACTTGATAGTAGTCCTAACATTTTAGGTCATGCAGTTACATCTAAACAAATAAAATGTCTTAAAGTTTTACTTGGTACAAATAGTAATTTCATATAACCTCATTCAATTTACTATACATTCTGATATTAAAAACAACAAAACAGACAAGGTTGCAAATAAAACTCAGACTAGAAACATTACAGGTGTACATGACCAGGAAATAAAAAAGCTAGTTGTACTTTATATATTGATGCAATATCAGAACAAACTACTGCTGTCACTTGAAACTAATAATAAAACTCATCTTGCCTTTGGCATCACTCTGAAAGGTTCATTCATGTTGTGATAGTATGTAAAAAACTGAATCTTATTAAAGCATTGAAGGGTTAAGCTTAAAATATCTGCATAATCTGAAATGATGCCTGAAGAGTGTATTACTCTCCGGAGTGCTTTTGTTTTCTGACAGCTACTTAGGCAGCCAAGCTGTGCACTGAATGCACTGATGATGATGAAGCTTTCATGAGCTTAAACTGAAGCACCACTTTGCCATATACTTGTGGATCACTTTCACTGTGTGCTTTCGGGATGACTTTTTTTACTTTTTTTTTAGTAGATTTGTAGACAAAAAATGTAAAACTTGGAAGGTTTTTTGGACTTGGAAGTTGAAAAGAGCAGCCACCCCAGTGAGGTACTTGTGTGGTTTGTGCCTCGTCCCAGGCCTCCCATGGCTGGGCCTCAGGCTAGCACAGGAAGGTTTGGCTTTCAGTGCTGCTGTCACCTGCAGTGTGTCTGTTCTGCACACAGAAACAAACCCAAAGCACAAAGCAAAGAGCAGCTCCAGAGGAGAGCCAGGATCATCCTACACCGGCAGCGCTCTCAGAGTTCAGCACATTTCCCTCCTCGGCCCTGGCTGTCACAGTGGTGACAAGGAGGACCCTGCACAGGAGACAGGCCCTCCATCAAAGCTCCCAGTGCTCGTACCCCAGAGCTGTGCTGCCAGATCTGCTCACCCTCACGAGTGTCACAGGCACCATGGAGTACACAGCCAGTTCCCACAGCAGCAGCATCGCACAGCCCCACGGGGGAGGCCAGAGCACAGTTCCTCCCTGGGACACACGGCTCTCCTCATGAGACCAGGGTGAGACCAGTGCTGCCAAGCACCAGCAGGACTCGTGTTCCTTCTCCTCTCGCCTCTCACCTTCTCCCAGCCATTCCACCCCTTGGACTGCCTGGTGTGGTTCCCTGTGCTCCATGTGATGCCCTCAGCACAATGTCCCTGTGTGCCCAGAAATGGACTCTTCTGGGGCAAGGGAAACATGGCACCACCACAGCCCAGGGCCGGGCCCAGCAGGTGAGGCGGCACAGCAGGATTCCCAGGAGGAACACACAACAACAACAAAAAAACCCCAGAAACACAGATAAAGAGAAGGGTGTGAAAAGCACAGCTTTAACAGCCAGAATGCTCAGTAAATGTTGACCACAGCACAGTGCAAGTGAAGATATACAGAAAACAAGTGGTACCCTATAGGGACAGGCCCAAAAGCTGCAGACAGACCAAGCTCTATAAACAGCCACCTTGCTTTAAAAATAATTTTTCCTAGAGATGTCTGGCAATCAAATGAATGCATGAACCAAAAGCTTTTATGCAAACATATGCTTAACCAAGGATTTACTGCAATATTCATTCTTCCCACTCAGCCAGTGAGTTATCAAATTCTAGATAGAAAAGTCAAAATTAGTACTGAAAAACTCATCAGCCATCTCCAGAATCTCACTGCCAGTACTTTGTTTTTTTACTGGAATGATATCAAGGAGCATTCCTTGTTAGTACAGGGCTATACCAGTGTAGCACACAGTGCCTGACTCCACCACACATCTATGGTAAGAGGTGTGACAGAGGAAAGAGCAAGGCAAAAAGGGCTAATTGATTTGGACAAATAAATAATTCTGAGAAGATCAAGATGTTTCTTCAAAGTTCCTTTACATTGATGAAAATATGCTGAACTGTTCACTCTTCTTTTCAAACTAGACAGCTGCTGACTCAGCTATTACTGCAAATTTTAAGTGATGTGTCTTCAGGGTATTTTGCCAAACTAGAAACTAGTAAAGTCATTGCACAAATAGCTTGTGAGATTAAGCTGTCACAGGTTATAAAGAGGGTCAATCATCAAAGTATTTAAATACAGATTTACTCTGTCATACTTTAAGTTAGTTTGATATGCAGGAAGGCCATTTCCTTATTTCCTGCTTCCTGTGTTACCTGAAATAAACCAAAAGCTTGGTACCTGATACAAAACAAATCGAAGCCTGAAAAAAAATGGAGTATTGCATTCTCCAATAACACATCTCATAGGGTTCCTGATAAGCTTCATCAAGCATAGTTTTGAAGAGGAGATAGATTAATAGGATATTGTGAAATATTCTGTAAGATCAGTAGGCATGACAAAACATAGTTATCCCTTTTTTCAAGTTAATATTAAAAAATATTTTAATTAAATTGTCTTTCTGAATTTTTTTTTTCTTTTAAGTTTAAAACTTTTATATATATATATATATGGCACTATAGTTTGACCTCAGTCTCATACAACAGTACACAATCCTGGCAATACCAAGGAAGAAATATCTTTACACAGACCAATTATTCCTTATATTTCATAATTTAACTTATAAATAGTTCCACACCCAGTGTGTCCATCCAGTTGAACAATCGAAATATAGGCAGCACAACTAGGTCAGTAACCAGCTGAGATCAGATCTCAGGAAGGAGAATTAGACAGGAAAAGCAAAGGAACATTGCCTTTTGGATTTACTGATCCATGTTTTTATACACAGCCCATAAAATATGCTTGCTGGTAGACCTTTTAAACTGGTGGAATGAGATCAATCTTCTTTAACATAAAACAGAACTGCATCTATTGTGTATTTTAAATAGTAATTGACTTTAAGATCACTTGAAGAAATGAGCTAAATTTCATTAAAGATGATAGTATCTTTAACCAAGAGGCCCCAGAAATGATGGGCTGACATGGGCAGTAAGTGTGCACACCAGAGATAACAACCACCCTTGCAGGAGGCAAATTGATTTTCTGCTTCTGTGAAGCCTAACAAATGCTACCACATGCTTTGTTCCCAAGTCACTCTCAAATCAACTACCATGTTTGTCAGATTTACTCATTCCCTTAAAGAAAGAAAAACCTTTAAATTTTTTTTTTGTAAGTTAGTTATTTATGTTTCAAACCTATTAAGTATCATCTTTTTAGACCTCTAAAAGCACAGACTTTAGCACTAACTGTGCTAAGTTTCTCTTCATTCCCATCATAACAGAAGCAGTTTCTAAAGATATTGTCAAGCATAATGAGATGATTAGAAATGATTGACTAGCTTTCTGCCTTCATACAATTTACTTGCTCCTGATTTATTATTTACACAACCTTACACATACAATAATAGCAGACAGATCCAGTACAGGCTTGACAAAAGATCATTTCTTCCTATTTGCTGAGCTAGCTTTTTGGTAAGAACTATCCCACTAATATATAGCTGAAGCACACTGGCATAAGTTCCTGCTTGTGTTTTCATGTGTTGTGTGTGTCCTTGCTATATTTAAAGCAGATTACTGTCCGTAGGAAAAATAATTCATTTGGATCCAGTAGAAACGCACTGAGGTGTACAGCACACTTGTCAGAGAGATTAATGTAGAGCTCAGTAATAAGATTCACCTCAGCTCTAGGGTTAAGCTCTATCTCAGCCTCCCTGCAGACAGACCAAGAAAGCCACAGCAGCAGAACACACCCACAACACTTCCCCACACCAAGACTGGCAAATGCCAAAAGCCACACACAGCCCAGACAAAACCAGTCAGTCCCTTGGGTGACTCCAGTAGCTGTTTCTGCCAGGGTTTAGGCAGCATCTCTGAGATGCTATCAGGACTCTTCAGCCAGGTAAAACCCAGAAGAAGCCAGTGTCCAGCACATTTCCCTACTCTTGGGCTGAACCTCAAATGGGAGTGGGGCCCAGGCAGACCCCAGCTGGGAGCTGGGGAGGCCCAGACCAACATGCTTCCAGTGCTTTCTGCCAGTTGGTCATAGCTCCAGGGATTTCACCCCAGAACATTAAATGTGCACTATGAATCACCTCTCACAATAGCAAAAGACAAAAGTCATTCTTGGTCTTACAGTTCCATTTTATGATTTATCTAATGTATAGTTCTTAAACAACAAACAAGAAGTAGAGCTAGGACATGCCTAAATGGACTCCTTCTAGGCAGCCACCTAGAAGACCTTCTCGATCGAAGCAGGCACAATTTAAACCTACTCAATGACAACAAAAAAAAGAAAAACAACTAAAAGGAATCAGCTACACAGCTGCCACAGTCACAAAGATTTTAGCCCCTCTCCAGCACAGCTAATTCTGCTAGCACAAATTATCACCATCTTCCTCTCCCATCAAAATGTGCAGCCCTCAAATAGTTACTGTATTTGAAACAGTTTTTATTTCCCAGGTATGAATTTACTTTCCTACAGCATAATTGCATCACTTGGGGTAACTCCAAAACGTCCCAAGCTGTCTGATTAGGCAGTCCCAAAAGCTGCCTTGGCAGTCTTGGTTCAAAAGCCAGTTTCTAGCCAGATGTGCTATAGGTGAATGGGCTAAATGGGGTTACAGAGAATAAAACCAAACACATTTTGTAGGTGTTCCATACCTCAAAGACTTCTGATTCCCGAGCACCCAGGAACACCAAACTACTGTGCTTTAACAGTAATTGGAACTGAGAACAGAGAATTAAGTTTCTTTAGTTCATTACTCCCTGTGACAAGACGGGTTTTGCTAATGTAAAGTTGAAAAATAGGGAAGCTGCAAATTTAATAGAAGCTAATAAAATGAAATAATCTTTAAAAAGCAACAACAGATCTCCTGTTGCTTGGAGAATTTAAAACTGCACTAGCCAAAACACCAAAGTAGATACATAGCAGTTTTCTTCTCTCAGGAAATTGATCTAGAAGGGGAAGAGAATCTTTTTCGTTACAGTGAATTAACATTTATTCCACTTGTGTTAAAACAATGCTATTGTACTGAAGCAGTAACAAGTGTTTCATTTTGTGAGTCTTAAAAGGCACGGTAAAAGACAGAGATGTTCAGGTCATGTGTTGGTTATGTGTGTTGTCATGTGCTGTCACCTGCAGAGCATAAACTGCTGCAGGCCAGGCTGTCCTCGGTTACACCTCTGCAAATCCTGCTGAAAGCTAATAGGTTTGGACAAGTTTTTTCAGAGTTGTCTCTTAAGAAAGAAATAAATGGAGGCAAAAAAATTTTAATGATGGCCTCATTTAGCCTGTGGTGCTCCTGCAAACAGCAGAGGAGTTGGAAAGAAAGTATCCACCTTCAGATTTAGGTGAAGTTTACAGAGCTAACAGGGACTGTAGAAAATCTTTTTATGCATAAGGAGAGGACAGCTGATAAAATTACATGACAAAAGAAAAAGTCTCCTTGAGTCATTGCCACCTGTACAGACCTAGCCAGGTTTGATTTTGGCTTGAAAGATTTATTTTTTTTTTCAAGACCTACCTCTAGAAGGCAAAAGTGTACTCTTATCCTGTCATCCCCTGTCCACAATGGCACACCACATTCTCTTTCTAGAAACTTCATTTACTGAGATAATGAATATTAAAAAACTGACATTTTTTCATGCCACAGAAGTAATAAGTACAGGTATGTACATAAAAAGTTTTACAAATTAATTAACTAATCTTAGTAATGACACTTCCAAATCCAAAGTAAAGCAATAAGGCATGACTTGCATGGAGAAACAGCTCAAATTGAACAATGAAAAGAATGTAATGAAGATTATTATATCATCTGTCATCAAGGAAGCCATGGAATTCCTGAGGGATTACTTTTACTAGGGAGGAACATGACTCTTAGATTAAGGTCAATCAATATAGAGCTAATCAGAAAACCATTGGCTCATATTGATCTCGTGCAGCAGAGCTGAGGTTAAGAACACCCCAGTGCTTGATCTATTGGCACTTGAAGATGAACTGAGTAACACCAGTTTCCATGAGAATAAATTCTTTAAAGTAAACTGGTAGTAAACCAGCCTCTGCACCACATATAATAACTATGCCATTGTCCTTCCAGGAAAAAAAAACAAACTTTCTTCAGATTTTTGATGGATTTCTTTTGCCTGCATATTTAATGTAAAAGTGAGTCCTCTGATCTAACCAAGCACTTTTACTGCACCTGGCAAATCAACAAAGACTATGAACGCCAAAGGAGGTGGTGATGACCAGCTGGAGACAGTAATCTCTGGGATCTGTAAGAAGGATACAAACCACAGTCTCACCCTAACATTTTTGCTTGTTGCTCTGAGAGAAAGGGGCTACAGAGCCAGTTTTTCAATCCTGTCCTGGCTTGTGGAGTAGCATTTACTCCACTTTCTGTTTGGAAACATGCCCAGAAACAGTGTGTGTGAACTGCCTCAGGAGATGAGCAGGTCTTTGCCAAAATACCTCTAAAGAAAGCCAGGATCTCTGTTCTGTCTCTTACATGTGGAGCTGACAGTACCTCTTACAGTCAGCACATTCAAAGCCTTCCACGATAAGACCTATTTTTAGTTGTTTATAACTTTGCCAACGTTGACCATTCTGAGGAATTTCCTGTGCTGCAGGGTGCTTGCCACAAGCTGAAAGATTTTGGAAAGCGTCATCTTAAAAAAATGAGCCAATTTTAAGATGCAAGTGAGTAATGATCTACAATTCAAAAAAATAAAAAAAATTAAAAATTCATTTTTTGATACCTTCAAGCTAGGGAATAAGAAATTGAAATGTGGCAGAAGGAAAATATCACTGCAATGTCATGGTGTGAAAATCCTCCCAAATTTGTTTAAAGTATAAGCTTCCAAAATTCCAGTTCCCACATGAACAGTTGAGACTTTTGGTACAGCCTGACAGTAAAATGCTTTGACTGTGCCATTTCTGGCCTGAATTAAAGAAAGGGTTTGGGTTTTTTTTTTTTGCAATTGCACAACTGCCATGGTTAATTTAACACCACACTTGAGAAACAAGAAAATCAAAACTCCTCCTATGTTTTTTGTAGTTTTGGCTCTGAAGACAAGAGTGAGCTGTGTAATTCAGCAGAGAAAAGCTGGGACAATTTGGAAAAACAAGTTAAAAAGATTTGACAGTGACAGGGAGAAGGAAAAAAAACGTTTAGTAAGAATGATTGAAGAAAACAAAAAGAATACAATTTAGAAGGGAAGGCATGAAAATAAGTGGGAAATGGTGTAGAGACAGGATAGGTACAAACACAGTACCGGCACAGAGCAGGGAAGGTGCTGCCAAGGTCCCTGTGGACACCCCAGGCAGTCATCTCAGAGCAGGTGACATCCCAGACAGACATGTGCTAACACATGCAAACTTTTGGACCTCTGTAATTTATGTGAGGATCTGTGATGCTTCAAATCTTTTCTCCTCTGGCACAGCTCGCAGGATTTGGGTCCAGTCTGGTTTGTCTAAAGTCTTTCACTGTGCTCAGTCTCACCTGAAAGGAAGTGATCTGCTAAAAATAAGAGATCAATAGTTTATCAGCATCTCCTTTTACCTAACTCACAGTCACAAAAGATGGAGTATTTTGTGGGTTTTTTAAGGATTACAGAAGCAAACAACCCCTTGGCAGGTATTTAGTCCCAGCAAGGGCATTAAATTACATAGTAGCACTCTTCTGTTATCTTTTTCTCAGCAGGGTTCAGTTTCTCCCTTCTCATGCCAATGTAACCCTTTGCTAGTCATGGAATATGGCCATTCCCTGCTAGACTTGAGTACAGTTGTTAGTTATTAAATAAAACAATAATACATTCTCTAGTTTGCAGGTTTCAGAAATTTGAAGTGGTTGACCCAGGTATACACTGCCTCAGAAGGACTATTTTCCTTTCCTGTTTTCTGCTAGAATGTGTAGAACTGAAGGCTTTCCAACAGTATACTGAAAACGTTGATCTTCTAATCAGAAATCAGAGGCATGCATTGAAGGAGATAATTTATTACCTCATGAGTTTTATGTGGGGAGTGATTATTTTGTATAGTATGATGGAGGGAACAGAAGGGTAAAACTTACCAGTTGCAGTTATCAAGGCAATGCAGACTTCACCAGAACCATAATATAATTAAGGAGATGTCTCTGATCAAAGAAAGTTGTGCTCTTGCTTTTGAACTCATTCTGAGGAAAGGCTCAGTCAGCACTTTCCTGGTGTAAAACTGAAGCCCTCAACCTTTGAAGTTATTAAAGATTTTAGAGCATTTTTTACAATGAAAAAGCAAAGTTTAGCTAAGTCTCTAAGTACATTATATTTGAAGTAAGCATTTCTTCTAAAATCTTAACTAAGTATTTCACTTGCTGTTCTGAAGCATTTTTGTGATGGTACTTCACACAGCTAAGCAATAACTGTGTCACATTTTAGCTTTTAGTGGTTTAGTCAACATTGTTCAATTTGCATAGAGAAGAACATTTTGGAAGGTACAAATCTACTCCCTTCAGCTGCCTGCAGAATTAGGTAATACACGTGATTATTTTATTTAAGAGACATCCAGTTCTACCCTACCCCTAAGGAAAGGATGCCTGAGATATTAGGTAGGTCATTTCTGCAACAAAGTCTAATGATAACTGCAGTGCAGGCACAAGCTGCAGTGCTGCCAGCCACTACTAAAGACAAATATTGTGTTTGTTCTTGTGCCCTAGATAGGAAAGTGGTGCATTAGAGGAGCTGTATCCTCCAGCCTGCACTGAACAAGTGACAGTGGAGATCACCATGCTTTAATTACAAGTCCATCTTCATAGTCAGGTTGGTCCTCCTCAGTTTCCTCATGGATAATGGATACAGAAAGTTAAAAGACATATGCATTTATACTGCTTGACTATGGATGAAAATCAGATACATGTCAGATTAAATTACAGATTTTGTGTTTAGATTCTGTGTAAGCAAAACCTTTCTAGTTCCACAGGCAAAATGGTCTCAAACTATGGGTAACTGCACCACTTCACTATTTCTCAAACAGAAAATCCCACAGAGGTTACTGGTACCTACATGAGGCTCTGGCAATCTCCACAGCTATCTCTGGACACTCCGGACTGTTTCCTTTGATGTTAATAAAGACTTGGATGTTTGTGTTTCCCCACACCCTGTAATTTTTAGCCAGTTCTTAACCCAAGCCCTCTCCTGTTCACCACAGAGCTTCCAGTCACCAGACAACGGCTTTTCAGCTGCTAAGAAATAAATTATCAGAATTTCAGCAGCATCCTTCAAGATTAATTTAAGATTCTCATGGGAGAAACAGAAGGTTTATATGAGACTTTAAACCTGTTTTTAATGAAATTGACTGTGTAGTTGTTTGTACAACAATAAAATATCCTGTAGACACAGTCAGTGTAAGACCAGAGCTGATTGAGTTTTACAGATAAACAGTCACTGCTTATTTAGTTCCACATTTACTGAATATGGTCTTCTTTAATTTTCCTTTCCTCAAAGGCAAGGGAAAAGATAAAAGAGAAATGAGCATAAATTAGTTTTGTTCCTTACCTCTGAGCTCCAAAGACAAGTCTTCTCCAGCAGCAGTGATTTGTACTCACCTTCCCAGTCACTCTGCTGTGCTTAACCACAGTTAGTTCTTGCTGAGGAATGCTACCAGGTAACATCAGGACTCTGTATAGAACTTGACCTTTTAACCAGCCATTCAGGCAAACAAGCTGCCACTTTATGGGCAGCTGGGGACTGCAGTGCTTCCCTAGTGTTGGCTCCTTTTCAGATTATATATTTGACATAGTGGCAAGAGAGCCTCTGCTTCATTCATCAGCTTATTCAGTGAACTACTGTACTTCCAGTGACATCTGAGAATAATATAATGAGTGTATAGCTTCACACCTTCACCATAGGCCTGACATTTTATTAGTGCTTTGTAAGCACTAATCAGCTGTATCAGCTTTGTAAGCCACATTGCATTAATTATGCTAAATTACTAAATACACACAGCTAAATTCAGATACTAGAAAACAAGTCTTCTGTTATAAAGCAGTTTCTCTTGAGAATAAAGTCATTTCAGAAAGCTTAAATACATACCTTTGCTTACTAATAATAGTGTTCTTGATATACAGAATACTTTAATTCTACAGAGTCTTTAATGTTCCCTGAGTCATTAATTTGACTAGTAAGTTTCACACACTGCCTGGAAGCAAAGATCTTGTTGCATAGGTCCACAATGAAAGATACAGACAATTAGACTGCATCTAAAATTATGGGTTTAAGACAGCAACCAAAAGTGTTAGATTATGCCTGAAAATGACTATGAAAAGGGACCTACATTTTTCTTGGTCATTTGACAGCTTTTGCTCCTTTACCCACAGTTTTAAACATAAAATTGCTTTTACATTGACTCTCTATTTAACTTTAAACTTTATAGCCAGAAGCCTTTTGGGAATATCTGATAACACACAAACTGAGTTCCCACAAATGGTAGCGTTGTATTACACACTCTGACTTCACAGATTCCAAATTTTCAACTCTTGGCTAACAAAGCATTTCTGAAAACCTTCAAATACCACCAGAAATATTATATTTTTTTCTTGCTTCTTAATTAAGAATTTCATAATTCAGACTTTTTCCTGGACATTTTCCAAGACAAGTTAAAATTTGAATTTACATAACTTCTAAGTTGCACTTTTTAGAAATATTAAGAATAATATTTCTATTACCATCAGTGTCATCAGTCAAAACTATTGTGAGGAAAAACAATTTATTCTGCTTCAAGTATCAAATAGCAAGTTTTCTATTTTCTCATGGCACTAGCAACTTTCTTGTTAATATTTTTTGCAGACTCCTTTCCAAGACCATTTAAAATATTTAATCTTATTCTTAAAGCATAATTCATTTGGGATAATAATTATATTTAACAAAATACAAGACACAATTTCTGCTTGGCAAGATTTGTAAGTCATATTACTTTAAATTCATATACTCCAGAATGGTTGCTGACCACTCATAACTGAGACAGGGTCCTGGTCTGACTGAAATTTGCATATTGCATTGACTAATAATATTAAAATAATCTAGTATGATAAGTTGCTTTCTTTGGTAGCATTTGCAATGGCACCTTCAGTGGTTTCTAGGCCTAAATATCCTTTTTAAAATCAAATTGGCATTTATGTAGAAGCCTAGTTTTAAATGTACCCCCAGCATTCAATGCACAGACCTGCTGCCCATTGGATCACACAGGAAAGCATCTGCATGATTTGGGAAAGCCCAGTGTGTTCTTGAGCTGGTCTTTGGGCAGCTAAATACATCCAAAATCTGACATTAAGTCATAACTGACAGTGAGACTTGGTTTATAAACTTCTTTGAGTCTTGCTCTGACTTAGAAATATTCACCTGCTATGTGACATGGTAGAGAAAACCGATACAGCAGCCTCCCTGCAGCACACTCATGGCTCTGAGGGGGGAGAGGAAAGCCAGCTTAAATCACTGTAAGGCCTTTCACTGACTTCAACAGGTTTTGTATCTGCCCACTACTGACAGAAATCTCTGTTTATTATTTTCAACAACGTCACTTTTCATCTATTTAATTATTCCTCACAAAATCCCTTAAAAGGTTTTATTTTCTATATAATGCATTGCTAAATTATACTGATAAAGCATAATGTGACACCATTATTTCCCAGAAAAAAATGGTCATGGCTTTTGTTTTATTTTCTAGATGTTTAATGCTCAATTCTTCTATTTCTCTGAACAGAGAAACCTATGTATTCAGTGGTTTCCAGCAAAGATCAAAGAAGAGCTTAATTTCATGGCTTATCAATAAGAAAATCTTTCATTTTCCCAACTAATATTTTTGTTCATAGGTTGGAAACTGAGATAAACTTCCACAGAAGAATATAAAGGCATTTACTCTCCTGTGAAGGCTGCAAAGTTAGAAGGAAAGCAGTTCCTGCCAGGCTGGTAAATCCCTGACTAAATGGAGAGCAGAAAACAAGGACAGTGTTAGTGCTGCTTCTTTTGCAGCACTGCACCAATTAGCACAAGGAACTCCTCCACCAAATAAAGGGGGAAGAAGGACTAAGGGAGACTTCCTGGCTTGAGACAGCCAGAAAGGTGCTGCTTTTTTTGCAAATGGCATTGCTGCTGTTCTTCTGTTTGTTCTCCCAAAAGATAAGAAGAAGAATATTTACCTTATGCAAGGGATTTGTAGGGATTTGAGGATAAAAGCACAAAAAGCATTGATATTATTATAAGCTGCTGAGCAGTTCTCTCAGATAATATGCCATTAGTCCAGGAGCTGACAAGGATCCTAACCTTAAATCTTCAAAGAATTCTGCCATGAATATCAGACCACTAGAGACAATCATATATGTTTGTCTAGGGTATAGGAACAGTATGTGATATAATTTAATGTAATTATAATCTAATGTAATATATATTAATGTATATATATATATACACACACATATATATGTGATATAATGTAATTATAATTTAATGTAATATATATTAACATGTTCTGAACCTAATTCAGTAGCAAATTCAGAACATATTTAATTACTAGCCAAGGTTATGTCTCCAAAAATAACTAAGTATGACTGGCAGGACTCTCTGATTAAACCAATGTCCATCCTAAAAGTGAAGGAGCTGTGAGAAATAAGGAACACACAGAAACCCAGGGAGAATGAAGCACATTCATCTTGTCTGTACTTGCAGAATCATCAGCCTTGAGTAAGAGAAGACATATGACTACAGTTTTCTAATAAAAGCCTGCTTTTTATGAGAATGAGATTCATTATATTGATAAGGACTTCAAAGTATTCATTTTGGTTACTGGGGAGAAGTCAAAAGCAGAATTGTTTAGTAGTGAGTTTTTAGCATAAGAGGCAAGAATTGGGATGGATGATCCTTGACTGGCAGCACTGCCAAGTGAGTAAACACTGCTCAGTGTAAGAGTGTGCTCAGCCCCAAACCTCTCAGTGAAACACTGGGGGCTGTGCTCACACTGCACTGCAGCTCACAGCTCTTCACCCAGACAGCACAGAGCCTCCAGAGCCTGCTGCAAGGAGACAACTTCCAAGAATGTCACGTTGACTTCTAATCCACTTCCATCCTGGGTAAAAAGCCTGATGTGAAAGTACATTTCCTTGGCCTACAAGAGGCAAAAGAGCTGTGTTCAGATCTCCTGGCCTGCAGCACTATGCCATTTCACTACAAGGTTTAAAAGTTTTCTGATGAGGAGTGTGAATTCCAAATAACTAAAATGAAGAAGATGAAGTTAGGGAAAAATGAAATATGTATATATATATATATATATGTATGTATGTATATACTTGAACTCACCACAAAGATTTTTATTGGAAGAAGATGGTTTGGCTTCAGTAGAATCCTGTGCTTAAAATGTAGAAAAGGATTGTGGGTTTGGTTTTCTCCCCCCTGGGATTTTGTTTTGTTTATATTACAAGGCTAACATCTCAAAAAGGTGACTTATGTTCCAAAACCATGTGTAAGTAATTTATATAATTTGGTATAATTTAGGAAAAAAACAGATCACTGTTTTTTTTTCTTACTCAGTGAAATACTGAACATGTGCTTGAATGCCACTATGAATAGTTGGCTTTTCCTAAAACTAAGCTGAGCACTTGAGCAGGCAGTGGCCAGAAGAAACAGCTTGCATGAAATGCATTGATTCATTCAGCAGCATCCCTGTGTGTCCCTGTTGCATCAGCATACACCACCAAAGACAGAGCAGTGCAGGACACCAGACAACCCTTACAGGCAGCACTGCTGATTTCTCTATCATGGAAGTGTCCAAGTGTGAAAGAGAAGTCAGGAAATGAGGAAAGGAGCAGCTACAGAGAACTGGTGCAGTGGCCCAGAGGGTAAACTTGCGGATTAAATTAATAGGTTAAGAGATAGAAAAAAGTTTCCAGTACGTAATATTTTAACTAAAAGTCTAGAAGAACACCAGAAAAGTTGTGCTGACAACCATTTTCACACAATACTTTCCTACATTTCTTACACTATCCTATGTAACAATATTTCCTATCTTGTCAAGGCTTAGAAGGAAAGGCACAAAAAAGGAAAAGCTGAAAAGACAACAATAAAAGAGTAAACATCACTAAAAGAAATGTGACTTGACAGGAATGTTTCAGGCTCTTTTTTTCTCCTTTCTCCTAAATATAACTGCATTTTCCTGGGGTACAGTGGTGTTCAGATTTTGACCCAGTAGAGTTTATCATACAGGAGTCAATGTCATTCAGCCTTCATTCTGATTACATTAATCATTACAAGAAGTCCATGTTACAGACTTCTCACCCTTCACTTCAGGTTTCTGGTTATTTCTATCAAATCTGGCAGCATCTCACCAGCAGCAAATTCTGATGAACATAAGGGAGTTTAGCAATTAGGAGGAGCCAAAGGCAGGAAAAGCTGAACTTCCCCTGCCCTGCAGAGGCCTCTTACATCACTGTAGCCGAACATGAAGTCTAACAATTTGCTGTGTGTCTTGCTTTCCAAGATCTTACTTTAGAAAGACTTACTTTGTTTCCCCAGACTACTTCTTCCTCCAAACAAAATGGATGTAACCTGGCCTCTCCTCTTTTCTGCAAGGGAGTCACACATGGTCACATTTTTGAAGGACATTCACACTTCCACATGAAATAGAAAAACCCAGAAGCCCCAGTACTGCAGCTAGGCTACACAGCTAAATTATGCCAGGGAAGAAAATGTGACAACAGAACTAGAGCAGGACCAGATCTTCAAAGTGTAAGGTTTATACAAGTCCATTAGTAGTGAGGAAAAAACATCTCTAGAAATTACTGTCTGCCATAAGCATCAGTATTGCACAGTGGTCTAAAAATTTCTGTTCATATCTGTCATTTAAAAACATGTGGACACACAGGCAAGCAAATTTCCAGCCAGATGCAGCAATACAATTTTCAGAGGTAAACCATGACCTTATGTAAACACTAGACCAAACTCCACTTCTTGTGCTCAGAAAGAGCAACTTTTAAACCAAAGTGCACTGGTGAGGTTTGCTTTTCCAACCATTCCTAAATATCTTTTTCTTTTTCTCTCAATAAAAACACTATTTTTGTGCTTCTCCTTAATACTTTAAACTTAGTTCTGTTATTTCCCTTATTACTTGAGGGGCAAACAACAGGGGTTTCTAAAATAATGTCAAAATTTCATTGCAATAATTTTTACATAAAAATATTTATTATAGCAATTATTAGTAGTAGTATTATTATAGTAATTAGTATAATTAGTAATTATTATTATTATTATAGCAATTATTGTCATTTCAGCTTCCAGTGTATGCACTGTTCACAGCATTGTTTTAAACTCCTTGTCATACATGGTGCTGGAAGTGTCCTCTCACAGTCACTGTCATCGTGCCAAAGCCTTTGGACCTGAACCTGGATCCATCCTAGGTGCATTTTCCAAGTTAGCCAAAGCAGCAATTCTGAAATTCAGGCTGCCTTACACTTTTATGGAACATTACTCTGGCTGCAAAAGACAAATAATACCTGTTCAGCATAAATGAACTGGTACAATGTTAACTTGTCAATAATTTAAAAACTTACCAGAACATGCACAGGTTTTACACAGAGTCGGCATTTTTGCCATGTGCCCACAGCAATTTTTTCAGTACTAAGAGGGAGAGCTAAATTGGGATTTATTGTATCATTAAAACACAGCCCAACTCAAGCTGAGTATCTGGACAGAAGTACAGTCAGAGCAGGAAGGCCTTAAAATCCACTGACAAATTTAGGAATTATAAATCGAATGTGTAAGATGATAATGGAGACACTGGAATGGAACAGATTGAAGTTTAACACTGTATCTGGCAAGGTTTAATACTACAAGAATTATAAAAGGTCCAGATACCTCCAATGCAAGCATGGAACCACCGCCGGGAATTGCAGCAGGCACCCAGGGGGACATTGCACAGCTGCACCCTGGTCGAGCGCTGTGCCCAGATGCACAAACACCCAGATTTCCCTGCCCAGCTGGGGGCTGTGTGTGCCTCACCTGCTCACATCCCCAGGCACTGGGACACACCACCAGCACATTCAATCTTCCTTCTACATGTCAAAAACACCTCTGAATCCATGGGAATCCACTGAAGTTACCAATGTTTAACACCTCAAGCCTAAAGCCTGCTGCTCCTTTTAAGATTCGACAAGACTCAGCAGCATTGCCAAGAGGCATCGACCTCTGTGAGCAGCTTTAAATTAAGTAAGAGCCTCTAAACTTCATTCCATGTGGTACCCTGGAAGGCTCAGCTGAATGAAGAGTTTGCAGTAACAGCTCAGCACAATAATTACACCAGTCCCAGATCTGTTGATCTGAAGCTCATCCATAACCTTCAATTCGGGTTTCACACCCACAGCTACCATTGCAGAATTGTCATTTTAGTTCTGGTTTGCACAGATTTTTGTTTAACAATCTCAGTTGCAGCTACCACTTGTGCTACATCCCTTCTTTGTGATGTTCTCTCAAGCTTTCAGTTCTTGGCAATGCACAGTAGATTAAAATAATTGTTATTAATATTTTACCATACTGGTTCTTTTCCAGTACAGCTTTGTCATTTCATCTGTTTCTCGGCACTGGTGTGTTTTTCTGAGTTCAAAATCAACCTAAACTGATTATTTTAAAAATTATGTAAAATTTATTATAGAAATTTTTATTATGCAGTATTTTAGTAAAGGGTGCAATGATCAAAGTACTGTAGTTCCTAGAACATGCTCTTCTCACATAAAGTTATTTTTTCCTATTCCAGCTAAAAAGGAACTTTTGTTATTTTGAAAAGCTCCCATTTCTGATATAAAATATATACTTAACATTTTAATGCAACACTTTCTTAGTTGCTAGAGCTGTTAGTCTAGCATTTCAGTATGATCTGCCCTACTGATTTTGCACTCTATTTAAGCCACTTTCTTAAAATAAAAAACCCACCAGATACACGAGAAATTATTAATCATTTATGGTTTATAATACCTTTCATGAAGAAAAATTAAGAATAGTTTCATATATCATACAGTTAGTTGCCTGCAAAGTAATGTTAAATAAAGGAATTATTTAATAAGGGCAACTTCTCACAGAAACTAAATAGTTATTTATCCAACTGAAGCTGGAAAGTCAATAATTTAATGTCAGTGTAGCGCCCTAAATCCACACTGGGGCATTGGCTGGTATTGGAGAGGAGAATGTCCTGCATGTAACCCTTGGGAGCACTTCCCTTCAGGCAGCCCAAATGCAGTCTGTGCTGCTGTGACAGGTTTGTGCTGCTGTTTGGGGTGGCTGTCGTGCTGATGATGGCTCTGTCACGGTGATGCTGAAAAACAAACTCGGAATCTCAAATGTCATTTACTGTTCCAAAAGCCACAAGCATGGATGAGAGACTTGGCTGTTACAATGCTAGAATGGGTTTCAGCTACAGCCTAAATGATTTTGTGATGCCACTGGCACCTCTATAAGTTTTAGGTAGGACACACAGCATTTCCTCTATTGGTGACCCCATATGCTTAGAGTATCAGGCATGTTTTTGGTGCTCAAAATGACACCTTTTTTCAATATGTCTTATTAGCTGCCACTCACATTACCTTCTACAGTGTCTGGTCAGCTTCTACAAGCCTCCAGACAGGGCACATATCCATCTTCAGAATGAAATAGGACAAGACAGCAACTCAGAAGGAATTTCTGTAGGGTGTGAGGGAGTGAGTGACATGAACACATTCACTGGGTGTTTCATAGCAAGCAGGAGAGACCTGCAGTTTTCCAAGGTGCAGTTTCTGACCTAAGCCCTGTCAGAACTGCTACCTGCTTTGCTGAGAGGCTTCATCTGGCCCCCAAAAGCACTGAGGCAGCTGAAAGCAGCTAATGCCCCAAGGCCAGCCCTGATCAGTAAAAGCAAGTTACTTCAGCACCCCTACTCTGCCTTACTGACTGGAAATAGCCCATTGTCTGACTAAAGGATGTGCCGTGAGGGATTTGGGTATTGTGTTTTAAAAGTGCTGAAGGACAGCTGTGCCACAGGGACAGGTCATTAGTGTTAATTATTGGCTCTGCACATTTACTTAGTGAGATATTGGGTGATTGCTACTCTACTTGTTTTCTTCTGTGCTGATTGTGGTGTTTATTCATCAGTTTTCTGTGCTTTAATTTGGTTGATTGACGTGCCCAGAGAACAGAGAGTTCTGATTCTTTTATAAATTCAGAGGAAAAACTAACACAAAATAAATTGGCTCTGGCATTAGCCTACATTCAAAAAAAGTGAACTACTTAGCTGATGTGCAGTTTTAATCGTGCTTCTCCTGATGCAGAGTAAAATCTTATCCTCATTGTAAAATCCAACCCTCAGTGGAAGAAGCTGTTCTGGGGACAGGGACAAGTGCCAACCACATGTTTCCAGGAGCCAGCCTACCATCCCAGTTCAGCAGCCAGCCACTCTGGGCACAGAGCACACACTGCTGGCTTTAGGAATCACTAACATATTCCCCATCAGAGATAACATTGACCTCCCAGCTGACCATTTATGTTCACTCAGGCCAGCTCCAGGAGTGTCCTGTGTCCTACCCCAGCCCCACCCAACCCCTCCCAGCATTTTTCCCAGCAAAGGAAAAAAAACTAGAATGTAACTGCAAAGTGAACTGGTTTATGGAGCTGATTCAGAAATCCTGGAGATGGAAGCTTGGTTTTCCTCATGAGTTTTCAGTTCAGCTGCATGGAGTGGCTGCCCAAACAACTGCAGGTTTGCCAGTGCCTGAGTGAGGATGATGGCAGGACTTCAGAGCTGAGGGTGCTGCAGGGGAGAGTTGAACCTGCAGGCTCAGCTGCTTTCTGGAAACTTTCTTCTGTGTTTGGTTGGCTTTTCACAGCTACAGAGGCAGGGAAGGAGCAAAAGGTTCTTCTCCCAGTAGCATATGAGCAGATCAAAGAGGATTCTTTTCCTTACACTTATTTCCTGAAAGAGTATTTAAAATCTTTTCTAAAACATTAACTTGATTTTAATATCAGTAGTATTGGAAGCATTTGGACAGGAATTAAGATCTTCGTCTCTAAAGTCTCATCTCCATCCTACTCATCAACAAATACTGTGGCTAGGTTCTGTTTTTCTGTCCCATCTAGTCTAGACTAACAGCACATAAATATTTAGTTATTCTAGATTCATATCAGTATAATTGAAAGCACAGTTTGTCTCTCTCTTAACTAACCAAGCAGGGACAAAAAACCCCAACCCAAACAAATGCTCTCTCCAGGAAAAACAAAATAAAACTGCATAGTTTCAACCTAAACCATTTGCAAAGAACGAGACAAAGCAAAACCCGAAAAATGCAAAACATAAAATCTCACCTCCAATAACACTGCCAAATGTCCCCAGTTTTTGCCCCACCCTCTCTGCTATCAACTTTCTCTTGCAGCCTCTTAAAAATATTTTCCACATTGGTTGTGCATTGTATAAATTCAAATTAAAAGGTAACACACATACCTTAAGCCATCTAATAAACTTTGATTGTAAAACTTAAGCTGCTTAATAAACTTTCCTGTGCAGTAAAGATTGCCAACTTCATAGTCTTAGAAAGCTCTAAGATTCTGAATTTTTTAACAAGAAAGTAAAAAGTGAATAAGTTGTTATTATTTTAGATAACTTGGAAAGGTTTCTGAAAGTTAGATACAGTGCCCAAGGCCACTACAGTTGAAATCTTAATCATCAGTGTCTCCAACACTTTGGATATGAAGGTTTTATTAAAACAGAGCTAGTAGATATTTTTAAGAGTCTCTAGCCTTTAAAAATGGTAGGTGCTCACATAATGTGCTATTCCCTAAAGAATTATTGGCACAGATTTGATATGACCTACACAATTAAGCCATGGCTTCACTACTTCAAACTTGAACTCGTGAAACCCCTGAACTCATTACATTATTACTCTGTTCTACAGATACGGAATTGAACTTCAAATCAATATATAATCCAATTACCAACCTTGTCAGCAGCAGAGAGATCTTTCTCAATATTCTTTCCCCTTACTGTAAATGCATACATGGGCCAACAGATTTTTGAATGTTTCATTGCTTATCATTCGTCTCATGATTGTAAAAGGAATGCAATTTTGACAGTTCTCAAACCAGAAATCTCTCTGATTAGAAAACATTCACCAACCAAAAATGAGCAGCATCTAAACTAAACCTCCTCAAAAATCTGAAATGAGGCATCCACATCACCAGCATTTCAAAATAAAGCTCTGTGTGCATACTAGAAAGACACTTTTGCATCGGTAAAGCCAAGATGGTGAGAACTGCACACCAGCTCTTGGGGAAAATGATCTTTTGATTCTCTTAGGCTTGCACAGCATCTAGATTGCCAGGCTAGACTTACCAGTTTGGCCTTCACTGATGTGCTGTAGATCTCACTTGGGAATTAAGAATGGCAATTTTTCCTCATTTCTCTTAACAATTATGCAATCTCTCAGAGTGTGGCTGTAGGCAAAAGCCTCCTGCAGACACTCTGCTAGAAATGCCATTAGCACTGCTGATACCAAGGTCACCCTCAAAGCCTCTCAAGAGCAGCTGCTCAAGCTCTCCTTTTCCCTCCTGCTTCAGCTCTAAGATTGATTACATTAACAGATGCACATAATATCTGATTTTACCGAATGAGGTGTAACATTTGTTGCCAAATTATTTAATTGCTTGGGAAGCAGAAGCTCCAGACATAAATGTATCTCCAGCAGAACCATTAATATACAGCCTCATTTAAAAGTTTGCAAAGACACTATATCTCGGCACCCTGGCTTATATAATATTTTGGGCATTTTAGGGAGTAGAAACTGACCTCTGCATATTCTCTTACATACTGATAAAATAAACTAAAACCTTAAAACAACTCATTACTTCAATTGCTTGCAAGTTTTAGGCAGTTGGCAGTAAATTTCCTTTTATATAAATAAATGTTATCTCATTACCAACAATCTCCATTAGGATCTAGCAGACCATGAAATAGACTTTGCAAGATCAAGCAGTGTGCTAAGGCCCAGAAAACCATTACTTTAGCTCCCAACTCCAGAAATTATGAGGGAAATGAAGCACTATATTACAGTGTGAAGCACACACACTAAACAAGCCTTTTTAGTCAAGGCATTAGGAAAAGAAGCACAGATTATTCATTACTGTGAAAATACAGTTGGGTTATTTGGCACCTGCCTCTTAGCTTAATTTCCTACTGTTAATAACTTCTTACAGAATGTGCTTTTTGCAGAGGAGAGGCTGTAACATTTCTAATACAGGATCATGAAGAACTCATTTTAGACACTAGGGGAAGCAAATCTGTTCTAACATATTACCCAAAACTACTTACCTATTCAGAGAAAAAATATATTTACAGATCTATGGGGAGAAGAAATCAAAGTACCACAAGAAAAGACAAAAATATTGCTCTGAACGCTAACTAAAATATTTGAGCTTCCCTACTGTTTGATAGAAAAAATGTCCAGTTTACAAAACACACTGAGCACTAATCTCCCCATGAGGGTAAAAGGATACATTTTAAGTCAGTTCACTAAAATAACAGAGGATAACATTTGTTTCCTAAAGCTCAGGAAAAATGCAAACTGTCAACCAAATACAGTACTGAGTCATCCTATCCACACATGGTGGGAGAACAGTGATTTTTATTTTGTAATGGAGCTGTGGATTCAAACTTAACTGTACTTCTCAAGGTTTCTTGTCAAGTTGGGTTTGTAGAGAAGAGAGACCCAAATTAGTAAATCCCAAGAGGAAAGATTAGCAGAATCAAAAAGTAAAGATATTTTCCCATCAGCAACTATTTGAGGGTCAGCAGTCTTCCCTCCAAAGCCCAGCACTGCTGTTCTTGTCCTGTGGTGAGACAGAAAACAGGGGAAAGCAGCTTCAGGGGGTTTAGGGTACAACACAGTCCACAGCAAACGTGTTTAATTCACTTAAGATCCTAAGAAACAACCTCTTGCTCTTAGCTAAAATATATATATATATTCTAGTCCATGAATATTAATAAAATAATAATAAATACAAAATAATATTTATGTAACGAGTTGACCGCTGGCCAAACGCCAGAGCATTCATGAGAATCCCCTACTCATCTAAGACAAAATATTGTGACCCACAAAAGGAATGCTTTTGAAATTCTGTATTTAGCACTTCTTCCAGGCTTACTTTTCCTGAATCCATATTTAAAATTATCAGAATCGATTTTAAATTGTCATTTAATTCAACATGATCTTACATGGACAACAACTGAAACCAAAGTTTTGCAACACAGAAATCAAGACATCATAACAACATTATAATAATCATAATGGTAATACAGTCACTTCTACAAATACATTCAAATACAGGTCTACAGGAGCTTTAAAATGTCCATAATTGATAAATTAAACATGATTTTGTGAGAATTTACAGTGCAGTTATCCAGAAATTCCAGCTTTTACTTTTCAAAATATTAACAACGTTCAAAATTGTTTTCAGAATCTGCAGTTATTCTGTGCAATTGGTTTTGTTATAGCTCTATTATTATTATAAAATCAGAACAAAAAGAAAAACTTTATTTGATTGCCATGATAGTGATGCTTACAGTAATAGCAATTCTACAGGTTAGAAGTCAAGGTATTATGAACACTGTATTCTTAAAAATAAAGGAGGGAGACATCTGAAACCAATTTTGCTGTATTCTCTCCTTCAAATGTCTCCAAAATCACAGTCTCTTATGAACTATATTATTTCTCACAGTCACACTCTTGAAATCATTTGAAAAGCTTCTAAACCAAGTGATCCTGAGAGCTTAAGACTAAGACTGTAATTCCTTTGGGTGATTATAGGTTTTTCAGCTTTAGCTGATAAACAATAGAGGCCAGAAAAACCAAGCAACTCTTTTACTGAAAGTCCCTCATGCTCCATTCCTGCAGCTCCTCAGCCACATTACACCCTCCAACCTGGCAGCAAAAGAACCCCAAAACAGCCACTGCTTTTCACTCCTCCCTTGGTCCAGCTTCCAGGGCTTTGGAGCAACTTCCATCACTTTTACTGTCATGCAGCCAGTAGGAAATGTGTATCATGTGTGGGACTCAGTGGAAGATCACATCCTCACCGCTGATTACTGGCATATTTCAGGGTATTTGAAATAAGTACTGAACTGTGCAGCCCAGGGGACCTCGTGTTTGAAAACAGAGCACAGGCCTTTGGGGTTGCTGAGGTAATGGATAATTGTTCATTTCTGTGGAGGGAATTTCAACTGCTACAAACTCAAATCCAGTTGAGAAAACTAATGTGGGCACTAATTTATCTGTCTGTCTCTGAGAGATATGAACTCACTCACTGCAGGGCACTCCTAAGAAATTCAAAATCACGCTGCTGCTCTGAAGGGGATTTAATCCTTTAATGAGTTCAAACACAGCTGAACTGCTCTATCTGGGTTCCTGTGTAGCACCCCTCATCCAAATGCCCAAGTGCCTGAACCAGTCTCTCAGAAGTTAATTTCCATTTATACCCTCCTGCCACACCAAGACAACTTTGGGTAGCTCTTTCCCACAGAGCTACTCTGAATCCATCAGAAAATATTCCCCATTTCCCTCAGTATAATTAGGTCATGTTCAATTACCCACTCGTCATCTGAGCTCATTCATCAGTCCCCCTAACCGGACAATGTCACCCCCAAATCCAAGAGACTTAAACTAAGCATAAATTGTTGAAATAAACACATTTTCCCTTGTAAGAGCCACCTTTGTGAGTCTCTCTTCCACGGTTCCACATGGATTAATTTAGTATTGCCTTTGGCCAGGCCTGGGTTAATGTTTTACCACACCATGGTGGGTTTGGGGCTGTGACTAGACCAGGCTGGATAATGCAGCAGTGTTCCAGCTGCTCCTGAGCACTGCTGGCATCCTGGCAAGGCTTTCTGCAGTCCCCACTCTGTCCCCCCAGCAGCAGGGTGCGGGAGGGCAGGAGCCAGGAGGGGACACTTGGGGACACCCCACAGCCCCAGCACCTTTGTGGCACAGGAAGGAGCTGGGGCTGTCCTGCCAAGGCAGCTGCTGCTCCAGGACTGGCTGCTGGGACGTGGTGGGGGACTCCCTTTGTGCCACTGAGGTTTTTCCTTCACCTATTAAAATATCTTTATTTTAATAAACTCAGGAGTTTTCTTGGTTTTGCTGTCCTGGCTGTCTCCACCAGCCAGAGCCTATTGCTATTACGAGACTTCACTGCTCAGGTGCCAGAGCCACTGGACATTTAGCACAGATGCTTTTGCATTCAGCTTCCTTCCTCCCTCAGAAATGATTATCACAATTCATACAATGAGAGTCAGAGGAGCAGAGGGATGCAACTGCTGTTAGATTTCTGCCTCAGAACAATTTGTCTTTGTTCTTTTAAAAATATTTCTGGAAATGCTTCTATCCCCCTAAAGCAATACAGCTTCAGTGCCATGTCATGCAATGACCTATATATGCACAGAGGACGCTTGGCAAATAATAAACTCAACAGAAAAGCCACTCTTCCAAAATACTGAAAAAGGTTGGGGGATATGCAGGCTAGCACATATTATGCAGGAATTTTCAAACCAACAGAGAAAATAGATTTCTTGGCCAAATCTCCTCTTTTTTAAACAGTCAGGTTGAAAGATGGACAGTTCCAGATGGCACTTGGGTGAAAACATGCAGCTTCACTGACAGTGTTTACCAAAGATGTTTAAAAAAAACACAAACAAATAAAGACAAAGTTTTACAGCAGCACTGTAGAAAATGATTTCTTAGCTCTTGAAAGTTTAACAGAATTAAGAGGGTAGCGCTGCAGATTATATGGAGCTGCTTTTTTTTGAGGACACATTTTTCTCAGTTTCCATTGAGGGAGGGAAAAAGAAACTCTGTGTTTACCTGCCAAAAGGCAGAGTGTCCCTGTGGAACAGAGCTGTGGAAACCCCAGTGACCACACCTGAATGCCTGGAGAAAATGACAGCTCTGCACATCTCCCATCAAGGACTAGCATGTTGAATCTAAATACATTTTGGTTTACTGAAACCACACTTAAAGGTTATGAGCCATATGTAATGGAACTGTGACATTTCAGGAAATATTCATCTTCAAAGTTCAAAATACTGAAGAACCTTTTTAAATTTTAGCCAGCTCTCCTATGCACACACTCCTAGAACAATCACTTTTAACTTTTACCTTTTCAATTTCATTTGGGAAATATTAAATAACAGTCATACATTCATATCTATCTCCCATGTCACAAAATCCATGGCATTAAATTTGATATCCACGCAGCAGCATTTTTGCTTAGTCTATTCCTTTAACAGAATTTCCTGAATATTATTCAGGAAAATAATATGTTTCATTTTTTCTATTTGTTTTCTTTTTTTAGGCAATATTGAATAATTCATATTTCTAGAAGTAGGTTTTAAATCACTGTCTGAAAGAGCCTCTCCATTATGTATGGAAGGACCAGAGTATAAGAACTTAGACAGTTGTGGTGGTTTTGAGGTACACCTTCAATTAATTTGATATTTTTAAAAATTATTGCTGTCATATCAAGTTAAAACAAGTTTTATTTTCACTAAGGTTAAAGTTTTACAATAACTACTCAAAAGACAGTTTAAAAAATTGAATCAATAAAATTAGGTTTATTTCACAGATACAGCTCTTTGCTGAGAAAGGTGCTACAAATATGTGAAATGGATGATGCTTTCTATTAAATCAGTCTACTCAATTCACTTCCCCCTTCAGTTAAATATTACTCCAACTGTAAGAGGAAGTTGGAGACCAATCTTTCTTTAAATGGTTGTTTGATTGTAGACCAAAGTAAACAGAGAAGCAAGAATGGTATTACCAACTTCTGGATATTCAACACCTGAAAATGTAATGTACAGGCTCTACAATCTACAGACCATAATCTTCTCACTATTATTAAAGCCTTTTACCTGCATGATTAACTTGATGTAGCCATAATAATAGTTTCCTAAATATTTTGCTTCTTTTTAATTTTCTATTCCGGTCACTGAACCCAAAAACTAATGGACAGCAATCCCAGTGCATGTCAAGGTTACATAAAAACTAGATGTAATCAATTTTCTCTGGTGTCCAATATAGGTTTCAAGAAAGGATGAATGTGCTAATGGTCCTCAATCGCTTTTTAAACAAACACAAATGTAAACTTCATTCTGTACAACTTCATTTAAACCCCAATTTAAAGCGTGTGTTTAACTGCTTTGCCAGATCCATTCAGCCCTGTGGTACAGGGAAGATTACAGTGCTCAAATCTTAATCTTTCAAAACCAGTTCTAGAGGACAGAACTCCTCTGATCCTTTCAAGCTGCCAGGAAAGCACTGGAGTGAATGGAATTGGGAACACAAATGTTTATCTTTTTCCCAAAACAGAACAAGGAAAAGTTCCCGCTGGAGCTCTTGAGTTACCTTTTTCCACAGATGTTTGCATTGTGAAACTCTGCACAGGAAAATATTATCCTATTATGGCACAGCACATAAATGCATTCACTTCACAGCATTGTACATCTGGATTTAAAAGCTGAAGAAAATAAGGAAAAATGTGTACACATAACCTGGGAGAAGGTGGGGAAGAAGCAAAACATTTTCTGAAAATCAGAATTGTAGTCCAGATTTTTCATATGCTTTACATTTCAGGATTAACCAATTCTTTGCCACCTCTCAGCATCTCTCCTGCACTTTGACTTACTTGCTACAATAAACCACAAGCTATTTTCAAACCCTGCCCTTAGAGGACTCCTGGACTGGTCAGAGCCCACACACCTGTATTTTCCTTCTGTGAAACCCAGAATGTGCAAAGGAAAACAGATGGGAGATTACTATGCCTTTCCTACTGGGCTCAGAAACACTTCCTGCTTCATTCTTAAAAAATAAAGAAGTATATAGATGTTTTAGCACAAACATCAACATCCTCTGTGAGAGATTTCCACAGCAGAGCCACACATTAAAGCCCGGAGTGTGGCACTTTACTCACCCAAAAGGGTTGCTGAGCACCCTCACACAGCTTCAGCAACTCCCAAGAGTTCCCTTCAGGGGAAGATTTGGCCTAGAACAGTCTACTTAAAATCCCCAGGATGTACAACTGCAGTGATTTGTGTCCTTCACTGCTGGGAGCTCACCCTTGCCTTGCTGAATTGTGAAGTGGTGAGAGATTCCCTCATTCCCTACAGCCAGGATGCCTGTGGCCAGCAGGGCAGGAGTTCAGCCAGTGAACTACAGCAGAACTACATCAGAGCCCACCAGATTTGTTTGCTGTCACCTCCTCCCACATCACTTGCTGATTTATGATTGCATAAACAGCCACATCAATACTCCATATAAGCAGATTCTTTATCTTTTTTCTTTTCTCCAGGCATTGTTTTGTTCCACTGAAAACCAAAATTTTTTTTTTTCAGAAATCTTACTGTTGTACATGGGTTAACTGCAATGAAAAGATTTTCTATCACACAGTATTGTACAGAGTACTATAGAGACATTATGCACAGCAAACAGAAGTGAGAGGTTTACCACAGCCTTTTGTACAATTTAACCAGCAGTTAATGCACATGTTCTTTTATTCGACCTTTTTTCACTAGGAAAACAAGCTGGCAGTTAAGAGGCTATAGTCTAGAATTTACACTATCAAAGCAGTTAAATAGGACTGGATTTTAGCATATTCAGCAAGTATGGTAAATGCTACCAGATTCCATTCAGCTTTGAAATGTGATCTGTAAGAATTAAAACATTCCCAAACACACTGGGAAAAATACCTGCAGATGTACTACCAAAAGATGTCTACCAAAACTGTAGTCAAAATATAAAAGAAATTAATTTAAGAAACACTGCTTGGCTTTGAAGCCCCTGAAAACACAAAATACTTTTCTTAAGAGACCAAGTTACTTCAAAGCACTTCTGACACCTCAGACTTCTATCCCAATTGCAAAAGGCATTGGTGGGTTGTTGTTCTTGCTTTCCCCTGTGGCTCACTACAAACATCAAGGGCTCCTTAGCTGTCTGTAAGTAGGACAACTAGCAAGAATCTAGAGGCCTTGAAAAAGCCTAGAGAAGAATAGGCTTCAATAAATATAACATTAAATAACACAGATATTTGAATTACAAACATATGGTCTGAATACTCTTAAGTGGTTTGCCTTTAGGGGAATCATCTGACCGTACCTTTCAGCCACTGTGAATTACATGCCCTGATAGATATTGGTGGAGAAAAAGTTCCCTGGAAACTGGGCTCAGTCCAGCTACAGGAATTGCAAAAGAATTTTCAAGACATGTGGCTATCCCACAGTTAAACACTGTTTTCTGTTTAACTGGTACCTGACAAGGTGCCCTGGTCCTGAAAAGCTGTCCCAAAGTGTTCTTTGGCAAGGTGCTGCTGCACAGCAGCCTGAACCAGGAAATCACTTCCCCTTTGCTGTCTGGAGGGCTGTGAAGCCCCCTGGCCCTGCCTGCAGGATGCTGCACCAAGAGCCACCACCAGCACCCACCAACCTGGCCTGAGGCTCCTCTGTCACTAGGTAAGGAAAAGCAGAAGTCAAATTTATTCTGGCTCTTGAATGCAAAGCAGAAAACAGCTACCAAAATGAAATCAATAGAACAAAAAATCAACATCTACGTGCAACACAGGATGATCACAGGCTGCTGAACAGATTTCCTTCTGCAGACGTCTGTCAGCTGCCTGGACTGAGGTGCTGCTTCAGCAAACATCCTCCCTTCATTGTTTCTGCTTTGGAAAAAAAACTCTTACCCTGGTTCATGGTCTTCTAATTATACTTCTTTTCTTTTTGCTAAATATTAAGCACAAATAAATCTTAAAAACAGATCCTGACCCCCCAATACCTGCTCTTCCTGCAATTCATCAATGCTGATACTATTGTACACCACATGCAAATTACCATGTGCAGCTCATGGGAACAAAAGTTCTTCTCTCTGGATGACTTTCCAATGTGTGGGTTATTTTCAACATGTTCTCTCTGCCTGCAATGCATGTGAAGTGAGAGTCTGACTTCAAACCCATCGAGTCTAACTTCAATCCCATTCTGTATCTTGTTCATTAGTCCAGTTTCTCTAACTTTACCAGCTCCTTTCAATTCACTACAACACACCTCAGACTGTGGCTCATGCACTGGGGCCCAAACAATGCAGCTAATTTTTATTTGTTTGTAGAATAGAGAAGTTCTGGTAATGTAACACTAAAGAGCTGTGCTACAGACCAGGAGCATACAGCACTCCACGTGTAACTGCAGTTGTGTCCTCACTACACATCAATTCCAGTGATAGCAGAGAGGGAAGAAACAGTGCCTTGGGTAAATCCAAGAGTGATGCTAGTGATGGTTTTGGTGGGCAGCCAACATTCAGTGTACAGAATAAACTGCTAGTCCACATACAGAAAAAATCACATAGAAATCATGATATAAAAGATGTGCTACACTTGGCAAATATGTTTGTAATTACTGCTTATTTAAGGAAACACATCACAGTAGAATTAAAAAAAACTTCCATTTAAAAGGCATTAATACAAATTGCTAAAAAGTGACTTTTGCAAGATTTCAACATTATAAAGGCAGCATAATTACATTAATCTAACAAAATGTAACCAGTTGAACTCCAGATAACTATGGAATAATGCAAAAAAACAAACAAACAAACAAAAAACCCACAAAATACCACCAAATGACCTGTAAGAATGTATCTTCTCCTTTTCAGAATGTTTTTGCCTTACGGGAGGTGGGTAACAATTTCTCATGTCTCAAAAATTCAAACATCAGAAGAAGCAGTCAGCCTCAATTCTACATCTAGTGAATTACAAGAGATGTGGTCCTTGTGGGAGCATTTCAGAATTCCTACGATGGATAGAGCTGAGGAATGCTGGACATCTAAAAGCCAGAGCTGCAATCTTTCTCTTACAGTACTAACAAAATATTTGCAAGTCTCTATGAGTAGTATTTCAAATCAAAATACCTTTGTAACTACCAAAACAATCAGAAACCACAATTCTTTTTTAGTAAAGCATCAAAATATAAATACAACAGTGCCATATAAGCTCAGTTATTGCATTGCAAATCAAAAATTTAAACTTGAAAATAACTTAAAATATGGAGAATATAGATCCAAGAATAGAAAGACCCTTAGTTTGTTCCAAATAATACCTGGTTACACATCAGTTTTTAGATCCTCAAGACGTCAGATCTGATGAACAAAGTCACATAAAGACAAGAATGCAGGGAAATTGAGTTATCAGACTTGCCACAAGAGCAGCAGTTGAGTATACATCATTATTTGTGAGCCTGAAGTCCAATCTGAGTTCTGCAATAGCAGCTTATGCTAAATACAAATATATGTGTACATTTTTATAGACAATTGTATATACAGATAAAATTTGAATATGACATTAGCAAAAACTAATAGATAAATAATACACAAACTAAACTCTAAGGAAGCTCAGTCAAAATGCAGGGTTCTCATTCTGCCTAGTGAAGAAACATTTAGCTCTGAGAATCTGGATTTACACTAACCACGTTCAGGAGGAGTAAAGCAGATCTGAAACGAATGTCTCAATCCTATCCCTGCTTCCCAGTGCTGGCTTGGTGCAGAGCAGTGTTGATGCACATAAACCAGGCTCCCTGACACCAGCTCTTACCCATGTGCACCCCCATGTCTTCCAAGCCCTAACAAATAGAAATTGGTTCTGCTAATTGAGCACGAACACAGTGCAGACATGAGTGGAGGAGACAGGTCCCAGTTCAGGCGGAGCAGGTCTCAGGCATGCACACACTGAGGATGCAGAGGCTTTTGCTGCAGGCATGCACACACT